>NC_136526.1:7762693-7797693 GCF_053919585.1 Euprymna scolopes
ATGATTACAAAATCCGAAAATTGGAAGAGAAGTTGCAAAAACTTTTCATTTTTTTTTTTTAAATGGTCATGTTATGAAATTTGAAATATAGAATTTTGTCATTCATTTGTCATGTATTTTATATGGAAATCGCTTGAGACAAGACATGAAGCCACTTGATGCAAGGCACTAACAAGTACAAAAGCTGATTATTGTAATGACATATCTATTGAGCTTAATCTTGAAAAGACCAAGGCAGTAGTGTTTTATTTTACTTCAGTTGAAGTTCTCAGAAATAAAAGGGGGCCCCCTACCTGGGGTAACACTTGAACTCTATATGAGATACATAGATACATGTTGCAATTACTTTTTTTTCCTTTCATTATGCTATCTTGAATTTTCAAGTAAAGTAACTAAAAATTTTAATAAATTGTATTCATTTTGATATACACCAATAATAAATACTCTATTTAGTATTTTAATCATTTATTATTTATAATTAATATATATATATATATATATATATATACACACACACTTACTTAGATAATCTATATATAAATATGATAGCATGTGTTTTTTCGTGTGTCACGCTTACGTCGTTTAATTGTTATGTTTCTATTTCTTGTAATAAATAATTTTACCAAGAATTCTTTATAAGTTTTGGTTTCGACTGTAGCTGATGGCACTAAAATCATCTATTTTTTTTTATAAATAATTTTATCGAGAATTCTTCATAAGTTTTGGTTTCACTTTCGATTATGGCTGAAGGAACTGAAGTTATTTTTTCATAAGTTTTTATTTCGGTTATATATATATATATATATATATGCATACATTTTTTCATAAGCTTTTATTTCGGTTTCGATATATGTATATATATATTGAAATCGCAACTTTATAATATATAAAAATCGATAGCACATTAACTCTATAATAACATATACGAAATCTGCAAGAATTAAAATATCATATTCAAGTGTACTTTACGACCGAGCTTTACCGGTTGTTCATGCTAACTTAGATAAATACTATTGCAGTTTTAACAAAAGAGCTACAATAATATCAGAGCGTCTCCATTTACACTGAACATCTATAGAATGCCAAAAATATTGATATTACATTTGAATGAGTCCCTGTGGAATTTCCACAGGTCTCGCTAGTATTAATAATTGTAATTATATATAACACATGTCTATATATTTATTTAATTTTTATATGAAGCTAATTACTTCATATTTTGAATTTTATTTCCGGAAATGACATGTGTTGATTAGCTCTAAATGTTATATCCATATAAAATTCTGTTTTATTAATATTTCGATTAAATTTATTATTACATTAACTATAATTCTTTTATCATTTAATTATTTTTCATTAATCATTCTTATCATTAACATAAATATATAATATATATATATATATATATATATCATTCAAACACGGTAGTGTTTGAATATATGGCTACGTGGCAGTTTTAATCATTTAGAACTGCTTTAAAGCTTCACCGCTCACTCATTTTTCAGCTAAATTTTAAACAATTATTACAGCTTAAAGATCACCTTCTCAGTTATATTGTGAAAAAAAAAATTTTAATTCCCGTTCAGTAAAACAAAAGTTATGAATTTTCTGGTGTTCAAAATTGTAAAAAATATGTAAGGAGTCGAGCGACGTTTTTTATGACCGGTTTCCATAGCAACCATGTCGCCTCAGCGACTACTGTTGCTAGTAATTCACTGCTGTCACGAAAAGAGAAGTAACAAGTGAAACAGAGAGAATAAAAGCATGAAAGGGAGATAATTGGGGGATTTTATTGAAAGCAGACGAGTGCCGTACATTGTTATTACATATGTTATGTTTATGGGGGGGGGCAAAAAAATAAGACTGAAAATAAACAAAGAACAAGTGAATTTATTGGAAGCCTAGAAAAATCATGGATTACAATAGAAAAATGTGAGCATGAAAAGTAATATGGTTAGGCTTAAACATGGAAAAGTAAACAACTAGTTGTTAAAATGGGGGAAAAAAGGACAAGAGATTCTAGTAAAAAATATAAATTTATAACTAATATATTGCAGCATTAAGAATTTTTTTTTTAATTCAATTCATAACATTATATAATCAATACTTAATACTACAATATTTTAAGTTATAAATTTATTATATTTTTTACTAGAATATCTTGTCCTTTTCTTTTCCAGTTTTAACTTAACCATATTACTTTTGATGCTCGCATTTTTCTATTGTAATGTATATATATATATATATATATATATATATATACACACACGTGTTACAATAAGACATTTTACTGTAGAAACCTTTTGAGAATTGTAACGACCATACCTTTTTGTGTAACGAAACATTTTGAATGACATCGTTGAAAGAAAAGAACGACTAACATGCTAAAAGTTGAAACTTACGATGAACTAGACATAACACAGGGAAAGAAAATGAAAACAAGATGGCGGACATGATAACAGGAGGAGGGTTGAAATGGTTGGACGACGTGTAACAAGAAAATGGATGACAAACATCAGGGTAGCGACATTGGGTGAATATCAACAAACACACATCAGTGGTTCCCAACCTATTTGCATTTGGCTCCCAATCTTAAACTTTCGGCAAGTTTTTTTTTTTTTTTTTTTAATTGTTATCTGCTTTAGACAAATGAATCAGACTTCCACCGCCACTTTAAATAAAAACAAAATGAAACTAAATACAGCCCACATTAGGCATGCTTACACCTAGCAGCTGTGTTCCAAAATTTATAATGATCGGTTAATTAGTTTTAAAGTGAATCCAATACATGCAAATATATAAAGATATGATAATTGTGACGTCTTGTCAGATGAGTGACACTCATCCAGTCACTGAAAGTCGATGTGCTCGTAGATGACTTTTCAGTCCTGTCAGCGACTTGCGCACCCTCAAGCAGACATGACACTGATGACGGTTATTGGTTTGGATGAAACTAACAGCAACGGAACCTATACATATATATATATATTTTTTTTTTAATTTTCTTCATTTGAAGATTGTAATGCTGGGTAAGGGGCAGCCAAACCAGCTGCCAACATTGCCCTGCTTTTTATTGAAACCAACCGAGAGCTCTTTTTAGTATCCTCGTTGTTCCCTTAAGTGCAATTGTCTGGATTTCTTTTGCACTTGGTTCACCAGGAATATTAGTTAGGTAGAACTTTAGGTTCTTCTTCATAAGCCCTGTGGCACCTATAATAACTGGTATGATTGATATCTCCCTAAGATTCCAATTTCTTTTTTGCATGCGCTTTCATTGATTAACAAGACCTGTCTTAGACAACAGAGTCTGGTCACACACCTCACCGATGCAAAGATCTCCATGATTGGGTGGCAAGGTTTGGTGTTTCCTACAGGCTCTTTTGAGCTTCGCCTGGTCTATCTTGGCTGTTTCAAAGTGTTCTGCACCTTTGTATATCAATGCCCTCTACCGCTAGTGATTATATGCTAGAGACTCCCAACTGTCAACAGGAACAAGAAAACTCACCAGACTCTCCTTGATGCTATCACGAAATATATATATATAAGAGTAGGTAGTAGTTTACTTGAAGCATTGTTGGTAAAGAAATATATAGAATTTTTTTTTAAAAGGCGGAGAAAGACTGGAATTATGAAAGTAAAGAAAGAAAAACAAACAAATGTAGACGGGTGTGCTTGAGTAGAGGAGTGTCTAGCCTTTATTCGTCTATCTTTCCTCACCTCAATGTATAATTATTTATAACCAAGTTGCTGGTATGTCCGGTGTATGTAAAGTCCGTGGGTGGTATGGAACTTTGATTAATCAAAGTTCCATACCACCCACGGACTTGATTAATCAAAGTTCCATACCACCCACGGACTTTACATACACCGGACATGTACAGTTTACTCCAGCATACCCGTCTACATTTGTTTGTTTTTCTTTCTTTACTTTCATAATTCCGGTCTTTCCCCGCATTGTCTTTGGCTTTTAAAAAAAATTCTCTCTCTCTCTCTATATATATATATATAATAAAATTATCTTGTGAGATTTTAAAAGTCAGACATAGATAGAATTTTAGTTTTAAATTGCGTTGTCGTTACTGTGTGCTCTGTTATATGTCGTCACGTCCCCGTTACACAACAGGACTACTATTCGCATCTTGGCTGTTGTTTTTACAATGTTTCGCCTGTTGTAACCTATGGTCTTCTTCAGGTGCTTCTTTTCAAACTTGGGAATGTTTATGTCTCAAACTTTGGATCCTATACAGAATTTCGAACTAAACACTTTATTTAATCCACTGGAATTCACATATACCTGTGGTGCAACGGTTAAAGGTGTTGATTAATAATCAGATCTTTTTCTGGAGGTTGATGGTTTGATCTTTAGTAAAAGTTACAATAGCTAAGAATAACCTAATAATGTCATAGAGTAGGCATCCTAAGCCAATAAATAACGATTAAGTTAGCTAGTGTGAATTTTGAAAAGGCTCACCTTTAGTGCATGTCAGAATAACTTGTTTGCAAACAGACTTTTATCCAGAGACTGGTAACGCGAGTTGAAATAGGAGGAAGAGGTCAAGCTCTCTTAACAAAACAGTCCATCAATATGAATATATGACGAAGGAGATACATTTTCGAGTGAGAGAAAAGTAAGAGTTTCAGTCAGTCTCTCTCAAGAAGCCCTATGCACAAGCCATGGCTAAACGATGTAGAAACTAATAATCTAAGTCGAATGTTACTGAGGTGTCTGTCTGTCTGCTTCTTTCATTTTCCAAGTTAGAAAACTAAATTAAAAAGGAAATAATTAGTTACTAACACCGACTTAGTTCACAATACATTGTAGTCTACATTGCAGAACCTAGTCTACTATTGATTTTATAAAAAAATCATTCTTTATATATAATAATTTGATTTAAAGTTAAAATGCAAAAGTCAAGCATCATAGTTCAATTGTACTCTAAACAGAAACATCAACGTTGCCCGGGATTAAATGATGATCAACGAATGTTTCACACTCCCATATTTTTATTGTTATTGAAATCAATGAAATCGACCATTTTTCAATCAAATTAATTGATTGCCTGCTCTAGTTGGGGACCCATCGCAGTGCACTGCAAGGGAGCTTCACATGCCTCCTTGCAGCGACTTATTCCACAATACATTGTAGACTACATTACACTGTAAAGAATCTATTATTGATTATATAAAAATTATTTTTATATGCAATGGTTTGAATTAAAGCTTAAAATGCTAGAGTCAAGTATCATGCTTCAATTGTGCTCTAAACAGAAACATTAATTTCGAACACATCCTGTCATATCAAAGCACCTACTGTTGATTTTATATGCCTGGCCTTACTGCTTGTGCTGTGATAATGGCTTGAATTTAAGTTTAAAATTAAAAAGGTCAAGTATTATGATACAACTGTACTTTAAACAGAAACATTCATTTTGAATGCGCCCCTGTCATATCAAAGAGTCTACTGCTGATTTTATATGTTGGGTCTTTCAGCTTGTGTGGTAATAAAACTTCTCAAATGCACTTGCGATGTTAGGTTGTGTAAGGTGTTAACTTGGGTCATATCGCCTATTCCTTCTTTTATCGGATTATTTCGATTATCAATGCATTCTTATACAAAGCCTATCTAAGAACACTGCTAGGCACATAAAGTACTTTTGTGTGAAATCTCATAAAAATTAGCCCAGTTATTTTAGAGTCCATAGGGAACGAACTCGCACACAAAATTCCTTTTATATAATAGTAGAAGAGATTAGTCTTTATCTCTCTCTCTCTCCCTCTCTCCTTAGGTCCATTCTCTCCAATATAAAACCTTGGAGAAAACTCATCAAAAGTCTCCTTATGTCATTTATGCATGAGAAGTTTATTTGTCTCAGTTAAAATGATGAGACAATCAGACGACACAACCACTCATGAAAAGTGATGAGAAATAAGTGACAATGAAGAGAAGGAAAAGACACCCCGTTTTTATGTATAAAAAGACTTATTCGTTTTTTTTTTGTTTTTATCGCTTGTGGATGGAAATGTAACAATAATTAACATGAAAAATTTAGACGGTGCTTGTGCAGTATAGGTCCTATTTGAAAAAATTATAAGATGCTTGTGCAGTATATGCCCGATGTGAAAAATTTAGAAGGTGCTTGCGCAGTATATATGTTACAATATGCAAGTGACCTACTGGGTCATAGATAGGGCTGTGACAACAGCATATTCTTTTCATTGGTTTAACTCTTGAGTATAAATCCATTCATATCTTATATGTTTTTATATAGATTGATGTGGTTCTTGGTTGACTGACTGTGTCTTACTGTGTCGGATATATACTTGAGAGTCAAAAGAATGAAAAGAATATTCTGTTGTCACAGCCCTAGTCATAGCCGACAAAATGAGAACATTCTACCCTCGTGGATAAAAACAAAGGTTTTAATTTAATTCAAAATTCCGTATAGATCTCCAAGATCGAAAAGATGCACCATTTATTTCTGTCTCTCCCCCCCCCCCCCAGCCCAAACAAGGCATATCATTACTAAAGCCTAAGGGATTACAGTGAAAGAAGTCAGATTTTTTTTCTTGAGGGAGCAGACGTCTTTGTGGTGAGCTGGGTAGCAAGATGTTTGTTCACATTACATTTAAGTTTATGCATGTTTTTACAGTCAGGAAAACAGGGAGCAAGGAGTGAATTCAAAAGGCAAGTGGTCCAAAAAAAGAAGTCGCCAGAATTGAAAAATCTTCTGGCAAGTATAGAAATGCAACGGTGGTGATGTGTCAGATGCTGGAGTTTGGCAGATATTGCGAAAGCTATTAAGTTAAAAAAATTTGGCAGTTACATTGGGAAAAATGTTAAAACAATTAAGATGAAGATAGTAATCCAAAAAATCCAAATACACATCCATATATGTTAGCAGAAAAGGCTTTAAATTTTTGCACGTAGAATTTCTAAAGAATGAAAATAATCGAAATGGAAACCTACATTGTCAATTTTTAAGAACACGTCCCCAAAAATAAACCCAAAAGTAAACCCGAAAATAACCCAAGATTGAGAACCACAGACTGAAGCATGGATTCTTACTTTAAATTTATCGTGGATGATTTTGTTATCGGTCCTTTCCAGAATTCCCTCTATATTAAAAACAAAGATAAACGAAAATATGTATGATGTACGTACCCGTGATGGAAGAAAATTATCATATTCCAAAAATCAGGTACACTGATCAAGTAGTTTTATTTTTAAATAAGAAAATAGAATTTGATGAGTTAGAGAAACTATCTTATCCACCATTTAGAAATTTTGAAAAAACAAAACGGAAAAAACCCCAAAAAAACTAGGGGAGATAACAATTCAAACTTGCGAGATTTATGTTGTAATGCTTACGAATTCTCAATCATTTAAAAATTATTTTTTTATAACCAATTTATCAATTTAGGTGAGTTTTGGAATATGATATTTTTTTTTTTTTTGTTTCATCATGGGTGCATACATCATACAGATTTTTTTTTTTTAATAAAGGGAGAATTCTGGACAAGAACCTCTTTTTTTTTTTTTTTTCAAGTTACGCCTTTCGATATTTTTTTTCATGTTCAGCAAGTTTACCTTTTAGACATAAGATCATAAAACGGTAGAGATTTTAATTTTGAAAACATACTGACACGCATTATTCACAATCAGGTCATTCTTTGTTTTTGTTTTTTATTAAAACTGAATTTTTCAAGCTTTTATTTTGCAAAAAAAAAAAAAAAAAAAAATGCAATTCAAAATTCTAAGGATCTCTTGGATCAAACAAACATTTTCATATTTTATATAGCAAAACTCAGATACATTAAAATTTTGAAAAACAAAACAAAAAAAAAACTAGAGGAGATAATTCAAACTAGCAAGATTTATGTTATAATGCCTAAAAATTCTCAATCATTTAAAAATGATTTTTTATAATCAATTTATCAATTTAGGTGATTTTTGGAATATAATTTTTTTTGTTTTATCACGGGTACATACATAAAAAAGATTATTTTTTTTTAAATAGGGAGAATGCTGATGCGTATTATTCATAATCAAGTCATTCTTTTTTTAAATTAAAACAATTTTTCAAGCTTTTGTTTTTGGAAAAATAAAGCAATTTAAAGATGTAAGGATCTCTTTGATCAAACAAACATATTTATATTTTATATAGCAAAACTCAGATACATTATACAGGCTGAGATTTTTCAGTAGTATACTCACAATTGTAATTCCATAAGCAAAGTTTCTTTCTTATAACTACCCATTTGTAGAAGTTAAATCAAGAGTGAATGCCCACTGAATAATAATTGCAAAGTTCAGTACTTTGTTTAGAAGGAGACTATTCGACCAGATGAGAACTATAATAACTAGAAAGACTATATCGGTATATCTGCGGCAAATTAAAAACAATGATTCTACGTTCGCAGACGCTCTTCTCTAAATTGTTTAATGAAAAAAAAAAAAGAAAAAATGAATTGGATAATCAATAATGGAGCTTTAAATACAAAGGCCATATGGTCAATTTTCTATTATTCTAGTACTCCTAGAGAGTTAAACATCCTGGGCCCCCAAAATCAACAAAGATTAGACCATTCCTGTTATGATCCGGTCCCTATTAATTTTGCGGTGGGGGTAAAATTCTGTGCAGTTCTAGGAGACCCACCCTCCTAGGCCTTAAATTCTCTCCTTGAGAAGAGGTTAATTTATTGCTCATCGCCTGAAGCGTTCTCACCGGGGAATGCCTATGGGGTTGCCCAGGCATTTTTTTGCAGGTAAGAGTGCCCCTCAATCCCAATTTCCGACCCTGGTGTCAGAGTTCTTGTGGTGGGAGAGAACTAAATATAAACTTAGACATCTATGAAATAAAAGAGATGACTAATGGCCAAATGCAGGAATGGATATAAAATTGCAAGTCCCTGAAGATTATGAAACACAATCCTGCGGGACTGTTTCCCAGCTGACTATGATATGGCCATTTTCAAATAAACATTTTTTATTACTTTTTTGTACAATGTCAGACTCATAAATTTTGACCACTTGCCTTTTATTTTTCCTGACTGTACAAACGTGCATGAATTTAAATGTAATGTGAACAAACATCTTGCTGCCCAGCTCACCACAATGAGCCCCGTTCCCTCAAAAAAAAAAAAAAAAAATCATCTTCTATCATAGTAATTGCTTACACTTTAGTAGTAATATGCCTTGTTTGGGGTGAAAAAAAAAAGATTAAGAAAATGGTGCATCTACATGGAATTTCAAATTTAATTAAACCATTCAAAAAAGAAAAAAAAAGGCCATATCATAGTCAACTTGGAAGCAGTCCCAAAGTATTGTGTTTCACAAATAGGTAGTCATAAGAAAGAAACTTTGCTAATAGAAGTTTGTTTAGTTTTAGGTACACAGAGATAAACATGCGCGGAGGTATTTACTGTTGTTGTAGGTAGAAGGGTTCAGATTGGAGCTCGGCTGAGTATCTGTCATGAAAATAATCTTTTTTTTTTTCAACTATAATATACCAGGAGTACTTGGAAGCTGTAAATATGTAATACACCAGGAGTACTTGGCAGCTGTAAATAATGTAATCTATTATATGAATCTCACCCGTCTGTTTAAATGTATGTATGTATGTTTGTATGTCTGCCTAAAACTTTCGACAAAGGCGACGGATTTTCATGAGATCGGTATCGTTTGTAAGCTCGGCCCTGCGGATGACAAATATCGAAAAATTGGCTAAAAACATTAATCCTTGACACTTTTCTACAAGGAGGGGCCGCTTTTTCACAGATATTTTCAAAAGTCATCTCCTCTTTTCGATTGACTAGCCTTAATTTAAACCTTTGCTACTTCCAGTTTGGCGATGGATGCAACAGCAAAGATGTCACTTTTTTTTCACATTCCTTTCCTCCTTTGCGGTACAGGTTCGAGACTGCCTGCCTACCTACTACTACTTTTCCTTTCCTTTCTTTTTTTGGCTCAACATACACCTCCAAACACCTGGCAACGCCAGGCACTCAGGCTAGTATACCATATGGCACTTAAATCATCTTTTTTTTATGAATAATTTTATGAAGAATTCTTCATAGGTTTTTGTTTTGTTTATAGCTGAAGGAACTCAAGTTATATATATATATATATATATATATTAGGACAACAAGAGTATGAAATGAAGACACAAAACTATATATTGGTAGATATAGAATGGATCATTTATTTAATAATGGAATACAGGCAAAATTTGGGGGATAGAAGGGACTCTTTGCTGTATTCCATAATTAAATAAATGATCCATTCTATATCTACCTAAATATAGTTTTGTGTCTTCATTTCATACTCTTGTTGTCCTACTGTATAAGCTCCAATAATTATTGTTGAGCTTGACATTATCCGGATAAGTCTCTTTTGAGGATTTGAACTTTCTCTTTTCCTCTTAAATTAAGCTATATATATATATATATATATATATATATATAAAGGTTTATACATAAATATATATATATATATTTTTTTTTGTTACGTAAGTTTATATATATATATATATATATATATATATATATATATATATATATATATATATATATTTTTTTTTTTTTTTCATAAGTTTTGGTTCAAGCTGATGCACCCAAGTCATATAGATGTATTTTTTCGTGTGGTTCAGTGAGAGAAGAGGTGGCTGGTTACTTTTAATGCATCTAAAACCAAGCTCCTATCTTTACATCATCAATGCTCTCATCCCCATCTGGCATCAATCGAAATGGATGGCTCTCGTCTTGGGGAGACTCCATGTTTTGACAAGCTTCTGGGATTGACCTTTACTCCTGACCTTAAATGGAACACATACATCAAGTCTGTTGCCAAGGTCGCTGGAAAAATGGTAGGATCTTTCTACCACTCCAGAAGATATCTCACTGCTGATGCAATTCTCTATCTATATAAAAGCCAAGTACGTCCAAGGACGGAGTACTGTTGCCACATCTGGGAAGGAGCTGCTAAAAACAGCCTATCCTGCCTTGACAGAGTACAAAATAGACTTCGTGGCTTAGTGGGGGATGTCCTTTTCTCTTCCCTGCAACCTCTCTCTCACAGAAGAGACGTCGCGAGCATGTCTTTGTTTTATCGTTACTTCCATGGCAGGTGCTCGTCTGAGCTCCAATCTCTGGTCCCCCCCCTCGCCAATCTTTCATGATAAACACCCGTCTAGCTGAAACCACTGCCAATAATTTTCCCCACTCTTTATCTGTGCTTAAATCAAAACAGATTCCCTAGAAGTGCACGCCTGTGGAACTCTCTTCCGTTTGCCTGTTTCCCACCTGACTATACCTTGGATGTCTTCAAGTCCAACATAAACAAATTCCTGATGAACCACCCCCTTAAGACATTTTATCAAATCTCCAATACTAATGATTTCTATGATATTATCCCATTGATTACTGTACACGCAATAACCCTTATCCTCTAGTGGCTTCCGAGCCTTGATGAGTGGTGACTACCATGTAAAAAAAAAAAAAAAAAATGTGAGGTTTGGTTGTTTTGTTTTACGGCATATCAACCCTTTTCAAGTTATTTAATGCCGAATCCAATTATTTTGGAAATAGTATTCATGTTGCATCCAGTTATTTCGTAGAAGGTTTTTATTCTTCAAACTTTTTGTATCTTCAATCGCTAGTTTGTAGTGTTTGGTTTGGTTTGGTTGTTTTTATAATAGATTTTATCATTTTTGTTCCCTGCCTTACAGAACATGAATGAGTTTTGCAAAGGGAGAGGGAAAAGGGTTAATGTTCGGCACATTTTAAATTAAGAAACCAGTCAGAAAGTGAGGGAGATAGAAAGAGAAAAGGGGAAAAGGTGGATTATTTTTGTTTTTTGGTTTTGCAGAACATAATTAAGTTTTGTGAAAGAAAGTAGAAAAACAAAAAAAAACATCATCAATGTTAAGTGCATTTCGTCACTAAGGAAGCCAATATCTCCAGACAGCTTGATCTAGTAGCACCAGTCAAACGTGAGAGGAGAAAAGAAAGGAATAGCTATCGAAATATGATGAATTTAAAAAAATTATCTGGTGTTATGAGCGACAGTGGGAGGATTTCTGAGTATGAGGATTAAGCTCACCCGCCTTCATTTATTTATGATTAATAAAATTTCATTTTTAATTAATTTTTTTTAAAACACAAACCAATATATGCCTGATGAAGCAGATTTAGTTACGTTTCTCATAACAAAGATAATGCAATAAGAATATTTTGCAGTTAAAATAAAAATCTGACTATTCAAATTCATTATTTAATTTTTCATTTTTTTAAAACTGTATTAAAATTAATAACAGAAAAAAATTTGTTGACATACGTACATTTAATTAATTTAAAAAAAATATTTTTTAATAAATTAGCCAAGAAAATTTTATTTAAAAAAAAAAAAAAATTCCCTAATTTTCTTGGAAAATTTATTAAAAATGAAAAAGTACTTAAAAAAGACAAGTATATAACAAACTAGCTGGAGGCCCGGCATTGCTCGGCCGCACAATACACTTAAACATGATATTTTGATTTATGCAGATTGCGAATGTATCATTATAGAATCAATTCTTTATTGAATATTATATATTACAAGGAAAAATTTGCCCAGTAAACTAATTTGCAAAGAAAAAAAAGTTAAAAAAATAACGATAATTATGTTCACCAAATCCCATCTGTGTTTGGGCTTGACGCTCTTAAAAATAGTCTTTCTTCTCTTATAGATAAAAGAGAATTTTTACAAGGGAATATTTTACATTACACCGGCCAAGCTTACACCAGCGTAACGTAAAATATTCCTCTGGAAAAATTATTTTTATTTATAAGAGAAGAAAGACTATTTTTAAGATCCGATTGTTTTCAATTTTCGATAATCATCAGATGAATTTCTATACAAAACATATCTAAGAACACTGCCAGGTATATAAATTACATGAAATTTGCAAGAGATAGGCTCAGCCGTTTCGGAACCTCTAAGGAAGGAACTCACACATACAAAGTGGCCTTTATATAATAGTAGACAGAAACTGAAATGGCCGAGCACACCTTTTTCTATTGCAGTCGACTTTGGGGACTCATGGAGTATGTCAAAGAGGTAACGGCTCGCATCAATGCAGAGTGCTCACTTTTCTTTGATGCAACATACGTTACTGACAACATTGATCCACCACTGTCCGGGAAGCAAAGAATGTTTTTTTTTTTTTGGTTATCCTAGCAGTGGTAAGAATGATAACATAGCTCACATACCTCAAAAATGTCTATGAGAAAGGCAAAAAAAAAAAAAAGTTACTCTTCGACCTAACTGGATAAGTTTTTATTTTAGTTTACGCCACTTATCAAGGCCCAGAAGACATGTGAGGATAAGAGTTAATGAGTGTACAGTAATTTAGTGCTAAAAACAAGTGTTGGGTGTTATACGAGAACAAGAAATAATGACCGACATGAGAAGGTCACATCTTTGGAGTCTCGATAATCATTCAAAAATAGAAAATTAAACAAAATACTGGTAGAAACTCAAGAAATGTTGCTGTGACATTTATTGGTTCAGTTTTCTACCAGAAACATTTATTGGTTCAGTTTTCTACCAGAAACATTTATTGGTTCAGTTTCCTACCAGAAACCGCTGATGGAAGTTTGTTTAGTCTTAGGTAGGTAGAAAGAGAAAACAGGAAATTATTCTCACACATACAAACGCTTTCGCACTGTCACAATCCTGAGCACACGACCACATATGCGTTTTTTTTTTTTTTTGTTACATTTACAACCACTGTTTATCGCATTTCTATGGTTTATTTGATCTTTTGTATTTTATTTATAACTAGTGAGGGTTCCTGGCATTGCCCGGATGTGTTGAATAAGGAAGCCCGCTTCCCCCCCAAAAAAGTAGGTAGCCCGGGTGGAGAGGGATGTTAAAAGAATAAAAAGTGGTAGTATGCAGACAGGCTCAAACCCGTGATGCGAAGGAGGAAAATATGTGACGTCTTTGCCGATGCATGCATGGTAAAACCGGAAATTGAAAGGAGGTGATGACTTGCAAAAATGTCGGAAGGGAAAAAGCGACCACTCCTTGTAGAAAACTGGCGAGTGGAGGGTGAAGGAATTAATGTTTTTGACCAATTTTTTCGATATTTGTCATCCGAAGGATCAAGGTTTAAAACGATACCGGTTTGTCACGTTCAGACGTGTCTGTCAGAAGTTTTTGCAAGACACACAAACATACACACACATTTTGCCTTTTATATATATATATACTAGCGGGGGGTACCCGGCGTTGCCCGGGTGTTTGGAGGTGTGTGTTTAGAAAAAAAAAAAAAAAAAAAAAAAAAACATCGGCCGGGAGTTTGGAGGTGTAAAAGAAAATAAGTTTTAATAGGTAGGATTGAACCCCGAAGCCTTGACGTGAAGGTGAAAATGAAAGGGGAAAAAAGCCAGCCAGTTGTTTACCATTCATCTCGTCCACGAGGGGAGAATAATTGATAAGCGTGTTAAGTCAAAGAGGTTTGATTGACAGGTGGACGCTTAATGAGGTCATCGTGGGAGCGTTACGATGACGTGATAGTTTTTTTTATTTACTGCGGGCCAGCTTTTTGGTGTTTGTTTACTTTGTTTCAATGCAGAGCAGTTTTGGCTTCCCCAAGATGATGGTGGGGGGAAACCAGCTCCCCATTTAAAGGGGATTGTCCAAATTGAATAGTAATTGTCTGATAAAAGGAGAAACTCCGCATTGATCAAAGCTGATTGCTTTTGGACGATCCCGGCGATCGCGACCGGAACAATGACGCCAGCTTCGAATTAGTTTTGCTTTTATTATAAGAAAAAGCCAAATCCACATGCGGTGATCCAAAAATGTGGAATATTTAGCTTCTCAAAGTCGAGCAAATTAAATAGACAGGCGACCACCATTGTTAACTTGTAGATATTATGATTTCAACATGATATAAAATGTTTTAAGAATGAGCGACGGCCTCGAGAACCTGCCAGAAAAAAGCCTTTTGTGGACATACACAAAAAGCATACATGCATACACACACATTTTTACTTTTATATATAGATTTTGTTGACACATTACGATAATGTCAACAAATCAGAGGAAAGAGAAAGGAGAAGCAACATCTTTTATGACGTTGTATGTAGACCCCCTGAGAATCTACTAAAAGTCTGTAGAGCTTATGTTTGTTATCGTGCACACTTCATGACATCTAAAAGGATTAATTATTGCCATTCATTTTTAACTATATATATATATATATATATATATATATATATATATATATATATATATATATATATATATATATATTCCCTGGAGTCTGAGTGACAACAAGTCTCTCCAGATTTCCAGTACTCTCCACATCTTTCAATATATATAGTTTTAAATAAATAAGAATGTAAATATACTAATCATAGTGAGGGTGATAAGTAGTTAAATGGAGTAATCCTTAATCTTATAAATACAAGACTGATAAATCAAAACATGTATCCATTTTAAATGTGGAAATTGATGAATCGCAGAGGTAAGAAATTCATTTTTATAGTATGAAAAGGTTAGTAATTGCAATTAAGAATAGGAAATTGGTTCAAATGTTTGTAACATGTATTCTTCCTA
Organism: Euprymna scolopes; assembly: GCF_053919585.1. Lineage (NCBI taxonomy): Eukaryota > Metazoa > Mollusca > Cephalopoda > Sepiida > Sepiolidae > Euprymna > Euprymna scolopes. The sequence goes on from NC_136526.1 coordinate 7,778,301, forward strand.
AGATTAAGGGAGGTGGTGTTTGATCAACACTGCTGGGGAGCCATGATGTAATATACTGTTTTGTTTTTAAATCCCCGAAACAGTGTTTCATGGTAAACAACTGATGATCCCTTGAAAAATAAATTATTGGTACTATAGTAAATTCGAGAGCGAGTTGATGCAGTGATTGCAGGTGATTAAATAACTTACTGACTAGATGGTTTTCTAACAAATGATAAAAAATATTTTTTTGTATAGTTTTAAAGGTTAAAACCTTCAAAGACTAGACATATATATATATATATATATATATATATATATATTGGCAGCAAGTCATTTAGATATGTTTGATTGAACACGACAGAGTTATTCCTTTTTCCGATCTTGTTGGATATTTTTTCTATTTGCCAACCGGTCTTTTTAATTTCGGCAGGCATATTGTATAGAATGGTGCCAAGAAGTTGTTGGTCGGCCATATTTTTCTCAAGCGCTTTCTATCGGGCATCTGATTGTCGTCAAGAGCAATTGTTGTTTTCTTTTCATTTTCTTTTCCTTTAAGGCTTGGTGCAGGAGGGGTAATGGCGAATTATTTTTATTTTATCTTTATTTTTAGTTTAATATGGCCGACCAACAACTTTTGGGCGCCATTCTATATAATATGCCTGGCGAAATTAAAAAGACCGCTTGGCAAATAGAAAAAATATCCAACAAGAGCAGAAAAAGGAATAACTAGGTCGTGTTCAATCAAACGTGTCTAAATAACGACTTGCTGCCAAATAATGAAATGAGATGTAGATATACCTGATATAAGCAATGGTAAACTTCAATCTACTATAAATACCAAGTATTTATGTATTGATATATTAATTCCAACCAAATAAAAAAGCTCAATAGAGAGAAGAGCTTATTATAAGAGAAAAGAAATTAAAACTAAGTTGAAATTTATTGTTCGTCTGAATACTCCAAAAAGCAAATTTCAACGTCCTTATTCCACGGAGGTGACCTGTTGGCTTTTCTATTTCCCTAATTCTCAAATCCACTCAACTGAAGACCAACTTTGCCATCTTCGGACTACTACACTAACTGCAAGAACAATTTCTATATGTTGAATTTTTTCCACCCGGATTAATTTTACTCCACTGGATTTTAAATTCTGACTATTGGATTTTTTCTGAAGAGTTATTTTTTTTCGCTTTTCGGATAACCTTTGAAAGAGTCTTCATGCAAGCCGCAATTTTATTCCTGGTTTGTTTTTGTTTTTTCAACATTTCCTACATTTTTTCACACGTTGTTTTTAAAGGACGTGTACATTTTTTTTTTCATTTAATGCCATAACCAGAAAATTCTAGCTTTGCTACGATTATAATTTGTTGACCTCTTTCTGTCTTCTGACGAGAAGAATAACAAGAATAGCATTCTTTTAAACTCTGTTGAAATTTGGTTTTTGGAGTATTCGATCGAACAATAAATTTTTAATTGTAAATTTTAACCTAGTTTTAATTTCTATTTACTTCACATATTTTTTTTTTTTTTTTTTTTTTACACAGTGATCACCACTTATCAAGGCCCGGAAGCCACTCAGGGATAAGGGTTATTGCAAGTACATTATGTTAGTGAGGAGATTTGCTGAAATGTTTACTTAAGGGGGCGGTTCATTAGGAATTTGTTAACATTGGACTTGAAGACATCCAAGTTGTAGTCCGGAGGGAAGCAGGCAGACGGAACAGAGTTCCACAGGCGTGCAGTTCTAACAAAGAAGCTTTGTTCATGGAATCTGCGTTTTGATTTAGGCACAGATATAGAGTGGGGGAAATTTTTCACAGTGGATTCAGCTAGACGGGTGTTTTTCGTGAAAGATTGGCGAGGGGGGGACCAGAGATTGGAGTTCAGACGAGCATCTGCCATGGAAATAACGATAAAACAAGGACAGGCTCGCAACGTCTCTTCTGTGGGAGAGAGGTTGCAGGGTAGAGAAAAGGGCATCCCCCACTAAGCCACAAAGTCTATTTTGTACTCTGTCAAGGCAGGATAGGCTGTTTTTAGCAGCTCCTGCCCAGATATGGCAACAGTATTCCATCCTTGGACGTACTTGGCTTTTATATAGATAGAGAATTGCATCCGTAGTGAGATATCTTCTGGAGCGGTAGAAGGATCCCACCATCTTTCCAGCGACCTTGGCAACAGACTTGATATATATATATATATATATATTTTTTTTTTTTAATTATTTTTTATTATTCCATTTTCACCCCAAACAAGAAACAGTGCCATTTTGATATAAGAGGCTACTGTCGGGGACATAAGTTGCAGGGATACTATGTAGGGAGTTGAGCAGCAAGATGTCTGTTCACATTACACTTGAACTTCTGCATGTCAGTACAGTTGGGAAAGCAGAATCCTGGAAGGGAGTTCCAATGTCTAGCAGTTCTGGGGAAGAAACTATTAGAGTAGAAGGCATTCTGACATCTAGGGATCTGTGTAGGGGTGGGACTTTGCAGCTTTTCAGGTTTGTCAGGGGGTATTTATGTCAAGAGGGTACAAGTGCTTGTAGTTTATCAGACCATCTACCATTAAAATACTTGTAGAACAGGCAGAGGGATGCAATATTTTGTTGATGGGACAGAGGTTCAAGCTTAGATGACAGTTCAGGACCTATCATGTTGGCGACTCTCTTTTGAACCCTGTCCAGGAGTGAGAAACTAGTAGCAGATATATATCAAAAACTTACTATGCGTGTCTGTCTATCTCCATTTTTTTCAAAGTGCATCTCCTCCAAGACACAAGGTCACAGAGCAGTGAGAGTCAAATGGTTGCATAACTATTGTTATATAAGCCAGTAAAAAAAAAAAAAAAATAGCTACTAAGGAGTCAAAAATGAAAAAAACTTTTGGACGCCATTCTATATATTATATGCCTGCTGAAATTAAAAAGACCGCTCGGTAAATAGAAAAGATATCCAGCAAGATCGGAAAAAGGAATAATCCTGTCATGTTCAAATCAAACGTGTCTAAATAATGACTTGCTGCCAAAGATTATATATATATATATATATATATATATATATATATATATATATATACACATACACACACACATCCAGTTGAAGATATTCAAAAGAGAAAACTTATGAATTTAACAAGTTTATTAAGAGTGCTCAATAAAAGAAGAGCAAGTGTGTGTGTGTGTGTGTGTGTGTGTGTGTGTGTGTGTGTGTGTGTGTGTGTGTGTGTGTGTGTGTGCACCCCCAGTCTTCGTTAAGACATGCATCTAGAACAATGAAACTCAGATGTAATAATCTGTGGTCTACTGTATACTCTGTAATGTGGCAGTTATCTGCACCAACAAAGGTTAGCAGTAATACCAAAAAGTGTGGTTGGTTCTACACAAAGCCTGTACCGCTATAAACAAATCATCTCTGTGGATTTCCGAGTAACTTAGTTGTTGTGGCGAAATTGACGGGAGAGGCCATCATATTATACACACAGATATTTTTTGTCCTTACAATTCTTAGTGTGACATCGTTACTTAACCACAATAAACAGTTAAAAAAAAAATAAATCCATATAAAAAATTATTAAAACAATATTTTCTTTTAAATGATTAAGAAAAAAATTAAAAAATATTTACGTATCAAAGAACTGACTGCAAAAGCAATATATTGTCATACGTGCGGCAAGAAAACTCTTGTGAATTTAATATTCCCTTGACAATTCCACCTATGGAGGAAGCTCATTCAACCTTCCTATGGGAAATGTCACTGGAATGTACATAAAAATATCCGAACGGTCAGAAAATATTCCTTTTCTTTTTATCATAACTAACAAAAAAAAATCGAAACATCTTATTTGTTTGAAGAAACCAAAATCCGTTCTGGTGGATTTTATTTTGTAATTATATTAAATTTTTACGGCTTATAAAAAAATTTCTTTTATAAAAATAAAATTTTTTATACATAAAAAAAAAAAAACCCAAACTTTTTCTGTTTATCATAACTAACAAAAAAAAATAAAAAAATAAAACATATTTGTTTGAAGAAACCGAAATGCGTTCTGGTGGATTTGATTTTGTAATTATGTTAAATTTTTACGGCTTATATATAAAAATTAAAATTTTTGTATAAAAATTTTAATTTAAAAAAAAAAAACAAACGAAAATATCACTTTTCACTCAGCATAAAATAAGGAATAACTTCAAAAATTAAACTTCTCTTCATACAACTTTATGATCTAAAGATAAACTTGCTATATATATATATATATATATATACACACACACATATTATACACACACACACACACACACAGATACTTTTTTGTCCTTATAATTTTTGTGTGATGTTATTACTTACGTCGAACTACAATTATTCGATCCGCATGTTTGGCCGGGGCAGTTAGTTGGGTAAAAGCCCTGATTTTGCATCTGTTTCATCATCACCCCTCGTCGTAAGGAGTTGGTCATGTTGTGTTGTCTATGGAAAAGGTAAGGCGTCACATTAACACACACAAAAAAAATATATATATATATTAAAAAAAAAAAAATATTGTCTCAATCTTCTGGAGGATTCCAGATATTTCGTTGCTAAGATAAACCACAAGCATTCCAAAGATTTCAGCTTTTTTCAATAATTTAGTCGGATTGGTATCGAAATTTATTACATTTCTCGATTAAAATGGCGCCTCTGAAAGAAACTTCTTTGTCAATCAAACATTTGGTAACTTCAAGACTAAAAAAGAATTTAAAAAAAAAAAAAAAAAAAAAAAAATTTCAAGCTATTTGGAAACTTTAAAAAAAGTTATTGGATAAATAATAATAATAATAATAATTATAATGATAATGATGACAATAATGAGAATGATGACGATAATAATGATGATCATCATTATGACAATAATAATAATGATGATAATATTTATAATATTAATAATATTTATCATAATAATGATAATATTTATATTATTAATGATAACATTTTTAGAGTGAATAAATGTTATTCTGATATAAAATTTTTTTTTCAATATTCAATTGATATTTTCAAAAAAATTGTAGGGTTTGCTTTACAATTAAATTTGGATAAATAATAATGATGATGATAATGATAATATTAATATTTATAATAATGATAATATTGATAATATTAATATTAATAATAATATTTATCATAATAATGATAATATTAATATTTACGCACGACCATGAAAAAAATGCTGCCTGATTTTATTCATTTATTTTTTTGTTTTTAAAAGAGTCCAATCTCAGAAATTGGTTTCTTACAGTGACGATCAAACCAAAGTCTACCTCCTCAAAAACACCCCCACCAAGAATGCGTGTCTGGCTTTCAGAAGGAAGAAATTCTGCCATGAGCAGTTTGGTTTTGTGAATAAGTCCATTTTTAGAATGTGGATAAATGTTATTCTGATATAAAAAAATTTTTTTTTTTTTTTTCAATATTCGATTGATATTTTCAAAAAAATTGTAGGGTTTGTTTAACAATTAAGTAGTCAAATAAATAAATATTACCAAAGGCAAGTTAAATTACTCTTCTAATATGAAAATCCAATTTTGCTTTCAAGAACAAGAACCAATATCCGTCATATATGACTAACAGATTTTTTAATATATATTTTGTCAACAAAAAAAAAAACAAAAAAAAAAAAATTAATGATTTATTAATTTATTACGGACTATAATCCTCATCTTTTGTAATTGTTTGTGTGAAACAACTAAAAAAAAGCTGAGGATAATAGTCCGCAATAAATAAATTAATAAATACTCATCTCAATAATGAATTCCAATTAAATAATATATGATTTATTTTACATATAAGATTAATTTATTTATTACAGGGTTCGTACAGATTTTCAACGTCCATTTTGAAGATTTTCTCCAGACAATAATTTGATGTATAAACAATGCTATAACTTGACCTTCAGGACAGGATCAAAGTGTAGTATCTGTTCTTCAGATGCTGCACTTCAATTTCTTGTTCTCTGTCAGCGGAGAAGAAATCCTTCATGACTGAGAATTTTTATTTTTGTTCCTTTTCTCCACATTAAAAAAAACGACCCTGGTGTCTAACTCTGTCCCGTGGGGAGGCATTGTAAATAGGAACTATGATATAATAAAGAAAACACTTAATAATTGACAACAGGAAAAGTCATTTTCATTTACACACAAAACAACATGCCCATCGACAATCATTTACATTCCCTGGCCCACTTATATTTGGCCAACCAAGCGTGATTAAATGTTATTTTTCCCTTTGTAGATTGGTCTATGCTTAGTTCATTTTACTTTTAAATTTTGAATTTCTGGTGTTGTGGATACAAGAGTTACATCCCTTTATTACAGAACTACCTGATGTTATTATACGGAAAACATCAGATAGTTTAGTGATAAAGGGACATAACTCTTGTATCCACAATAATACAATGTAATTGTCTGTATTTTTGAGATGGGGTGTTTTCATTGATTGAGATTGTCGGACTGACTTCCTCATCTTGGTTGTTACCGTCACAACGTTTCGGCCGTTTTGCCCTCCGGCCTTCGTCAGGTGTTTTGTATCGAACTGGGGAACTGTTTGTTAGGAGTCTCGAACCCAACCCTTTATTATTATTACGGGGGTACCGTGTTCGGACCCCAAAGCCTAGCTGGAGTCCGTAATAATAATAAAGGGTTGGGTTCGAGACTCCTAACAAACGGTTCCCCAGTTCGATACAAAACACCTGACGAAGGCCGGAGGGCAAAACGGCCGAAACGTTGTGACAATAACAACCAAGATGAGGAAGTCAGTCCGACAATCTCAATCAATACAATGTAATTTCAGAACAATGTATTTGGATTTTATTTTCAATATTTACCAAAATAGTTTTATAGTATTTTTATTAATACTTAAAAAATTATTTAATAGTATTTCGACTTTATTTTTAATATTGTAACACAAATTTTGACTGAACATAAAGATCATAGTGTGGTATCTGTTCTGGTGGTGTACATCACCTTTGCTGTCCTTGGTCAGTGGAGGAGAAATCCTTCATCACCGAGACAATTTTAATTTTTGTTTCTATCCAGAGTGCCCCTTTTCGGGGAGCTGGATTTTCCCCACATTAAAAACCGACCTTGTGTCTAACTCTGCCCTTATGGGGAGGCAAATAGGAACATAAAGAATACGGTTTTCAAAACATTTTCCATATTTTTAAGGATTTTTCAGGGTAATAATAGAAAAAAGGCCTTTTCAAGACAAAAGTCAAAATTCAAGAACTTTGCAAGCTTGCGTGAACCATGTATTAAAAAAAATAATATAGCACGTTTTTCATGGCTGTGTGATTATAAAAATTAAAAAAAAAAATCACCTCCCCACACACACAAAAAAATTAAATAATCTAAACTTTAAACAATCAAAGATGAACAAAATCGTATAATTATCACCCCCCCCACTCTCTGTCTAAAATCATTTGTACAAATGAGAGCAAGTAAACAGGAGCAGACAACTCGTTTTCAGATTGTTTAACTTACCTGTCTAATGAATAAATAAAGTTATCTCCCTTATTTCGGAAGATGAAAAGGCAAAAAAAAAAAAAAAAAAAAAAAAAAAGTCCAACAATGGAAGTTTGTATTTATACATTACCTCCATTTATTTTATTTATTTTTTTTTTTACATGTCTATAATGCTGAACAGTATCAAATGAATTACTGAAATCAAAAAATCATTTATTGACCAACTTCTACTGTACACTCTTTAACCCTTATCCTTGAGTGGCCTCTGGGCCTTGATAATGTGGTGATGCCTTTGTAAAAAAAAAAAAAAAAAAAAAAAAAAAAAAAAAAATCACAATGAAGACGATTCCTTTAAGATATTTATGGGCTTTCTTAAAAGTTTGAAGTAAATTGAATAAATAAAAATTTCCGACATTTTTTATCAAGTACTAAATTTGCTCAGCCAAGTACATATTCACTTTAAAAAGATCCTAATAACCTATAAAGTACACATATAATTCAGTATATATATATATATATATATATATATATATATATATATATATATATATAGTATAATTAAGTATAACTTATAAAGTACACATATAATTCAGGCCTATAATTAGTGACTTTTTTCATCTCTTTTTTTGTATATAAATATACCCATAATCTTTCCTATTGTTGATCTGCGGGGTGGTACAAAGGTTTTGTTACCAATACAAAAAGGCTGGTCCAAAAGTTGTTACTCCTACCAACAAGGCTGATAGCCATTAGTCGGGTGCTCTCGTGTAATGAATAAATGCGTGAATGTAGGATTGACATGAAATTCTTAAAGATAAATTAAAATGACCGAAAAATGGGCTGATATGACTTAAATAAATAAAAAGTAAATGACTTAGAATGACTTTAATGAACTTAAGGATGAATTGAATGACTTTAAGAATGACTTGAATGCTTAAAAAATAACGAGAATCCTTCAAAAACAACTTGAATGATCTGGAGAATGACTGGTTATAAAGTGGGTGATCATTTTATATTAAATTAATACAGAAAAGTGATCCCCCACTTTATATCACAATAAGTACAGCATGTAGTAAGAACAGATACTACACTTTGATCTTGCTTAAAAAGTGAAGAACAGCATCTATTAACAACAGACCTTTGATCTTAACCAAAAAGGCCAAGCACTAAAGTGTTACGGACAGACCAACAGACTGACCAACGGAGTGACTTATAGAGTCGCTTGCACACGACTAAAAATGGGTGGTCCAAAAGTCGTTACTCCTACCAAAAAAAAAGGGTGGTCCAAAAGTCGTTATTCCTACCAAATAAAAAAAAAAGTATGGTCCAAAAGTCGTTACTCCTACCAAAAAAGGGTGGTCCAAAAGTCGTTACTCCTACCAAAAAAAAGGGTGGTCCAAAAGTCGTTACTCCCACCAAAAAAGGGGTGGTCCAAAAGTCGTTACTCCTACCAAAAAAAGGGTGGTCCAAAAGTCGTTACTCCTACCAAAAGGGGTGGTCAAAAAGTCGGCATTGCCTGGCCATCGGGACAAAATCAAAGTGTAGTATCTGTTCTTCAGATGCTGCACTTCAATTTCTTGTTCTCTGTCAGTGGAGGAGAAACCCTTCACGACTGAGACAATTTTTATTTTTGTTCCTTTTCTCCACATTAAAAAACGACCCTGGTGTCTAACTCTGTCCTGTGGAGAGGCATTGTAAATAGGAACTAAAAAAGGTAGTCTAACCATTTTGTTATCTTTACCAAAAATGGTGGTCTAAAATCTTGTTAGTTTATTATTGTTAGTTTTTCGTAAGATTTTCAGATCGCCCTGTAAAATAAAAAATGGCTGACATTCTTGTACTAAAATTCAATAATTCACAAGTTATTTTGAAGCCTTAAAACTAACCGGTAAAAATTAATTTTTAGCTCTAAATTCAAAATCAAATGTCAACAAGTCAAGTATTATTTTTATTTTGTATTCCAAAGCAAAAAAAAAAAAAAAAAAATCGTCTCTTTTTTTTTTTTTACACATGTCCTTGTCCCATAAGGAAACCGAAAGTTGTCTCAACCCCACACCAACATTCACTCATCATGAAATAGGAAGCAAGCGGTTAGTAATAGACGGTTCAGGTTTCTTTCTAAATTATTTCCTCCTCCAGTCAGGAAATGGCAATCAGGTTAACTAAAGCATGCGTATGATGTAAAAAACAAAATAATTGGACATTAAGGATGAAGAGATTGCAGGAAGGATTTGGGAATTCATCATTCACTTTTGTTTCGTTTGAGGAAAGTCTGGAAAGTACTGCCAATATTTACATCTAGGCACATTTCTTCCACGGTTCAGGGCAGGGCCTTTTTGACCTGTGTTCGCTGCTTCATCTTGCATGGCAGTGAGACATGGGTCCAAACGCTTCTGATTTTAGACAGCTTTAGCATAATGGCCATGCCATAAGTGGATGTGAAGTAGCAAACTAGAGGAAAGAATCCCTTCAACTGTGCTCGATCAGAAGCTGGGTATTGGTGGGATTTTGTATATCTTAGGCACTCAGGTGGTTTGGTCACGTATAGCATGCCACTTTCTGCATTAACTCGATAATATGCATGCATATCCCAGGTACGAAGGTGCGTGGAAGACCGAGGAAAACATGGCTTGACTGCATGCAAATCAGACTACGCAACGGATAAGCGAGAGACGTTATCTGGCATTGCCAACCATAGAATCTGCATCTTTAATACCAAAACCAAATCGTGAATGGCAGGAATTCCCAAGTCAAACCTTACCAGCGCACTCCTAATATCACAAACACACACATTTATTTTTTTTAATTTTACAGAAAATCAGAAAAACGTTGATGTCGTCGGTTACAGTGGTACCAATGTTTTTCTGACTTTCTGTAAAATTCGAAAAAATAAATGTAAATATTATGCTCATATTGTATTTTTTTTTTTTTTAATCGAGCACTTTGCTGGGTCTTTCCCACAAACACTACATACATACATACACATGCTCACACACATTTATTTTTAAAATTTTACAGAAAGTCAGAAAAACATTGCTACCGTCGGTTTCAAATCCAATACAGTGGTACCAATGTTTTCCTGACCTTCTGTAAAATTCAAAAAATATAAATATTATGCTCATATATATATATATATATATATAAATTGAGCACTTTGCTGGAGTTCTTACCCACAAACACAAGAGGTAATATGTCATTATTTCCACAGTCAAGCAACAAGCTATGACTCATGTGAGCTGCGATGTTGTTTGACGATGGAAATAAGTATATCATATCTCACATTTTGAAAATTCTTATAAATAACGGGTCATAAGTCTCACCAATGACGATTACTTTGCTTATTTCTTTATAAGTTATCTGCCTTGATGACGCGTCATCTCAAAAATTAACAACTACACACAAGTGAAAAGTGAATCACAAGTCATTTTTTTCTGAAGAATTTAGGGTGTTTTTTTTTTTTTAAAGACCTTTTGAGTCAACTAAAAGATTTCTAGGCGATGCCGGATAGGGACAGCTAATTATATATATATATATATATATATATATATATATACACACACACACATACAAAGTGTGGCAGAAATACCTCCCAAATTTTAAACTTTCAACTATATGTTGCTAATGAACTTCTGCAAGTGCCAATGATGTTTTCATTTAACTAATAACTTGACATTTTTTATCATGTACCCTCATCAAGCAATTTGGTTCGGACTGGTGTACATCATGCTTTTATTGTAGAAATGTTTTTGAAGAATCGTGAATCAGTAACTGCGACGCAGAGATGTTTCCGAGTTCATTACAATAATTAGAATGGCATGATGCTGTTCCAGATAGAAAATCAATACAGCTATTTTTTTTTTTTTTTTTTTTTTTACACAGTGATCACCACCTATCAAGGCCCGGAAGCCACTCAGGGACAAGGGTTACTGCAGGTTATTGGTTGCAAATTTAACAGCCACAGGTTTGGCAATTAAAAAGAGGCCACCTGGAAAACCTCAAAGTGCTTGAATGCCAGACAGTATTCGAACCGTGGGATTTTCTGTCAGTCTCCTACACGTTCAGTTCACAAACATGCTTTGGCATGGGGCTTCCAGTACATACATTTTTTTTTCTTTCTCTCCCACTTCTCAGCTCTGTTTAAACCAGCACCATTACGTACACTGACTTCAAGTAGGGTTGCTACGTTCTCTCTTGTTACATGTCACTGTTTTTTTGCTTCTTTCATATGATCCTGCCACAAATGGTGAAACGGTAAACAATTTTATTTCATTCACTTTGTTTGTGAATTTTTGAGATGAAGATTGATAATTTTAGATTATTTAGACTACTGTTCTCATCTGGAACATTATTTTCACAATAATTTGGAAGATGTGACCTCTGATCTTCTTTAAGTGTATCTAATAGGTCTGTTTTCTTGATAGGATTTGCATAGTCGTAATGGACTAGGGGAACCTGTGGAAATTCCACAGCGGCATCTTTCATGTGTAATATATTACTGCTGGGCATTCTGTAGACGTTCAGCGTGAATGGAGACCCCACAATATTATTGTAGCCCTTTTGTTAAAGCTGTAAAAATATTTATCTAAGTAATCTGGTTAATGTAGTGTCAGAATATATCTGGTTGTTAAAGTTTATTTCCAATATCCTTTATGGAGTCTGTGACATCTTTCCATTGTACGGAGATCCAGTGCGAACGGAAACCCAACGATATCATTATACCATCTTTAGACAGAACAGATACTACTCTTGGATCAAGACCAGAATATGTCTGGTTATTACACTTTATCTCCAATATACTTGTAAGAGTCTGTGACATGTTTCCATTGTATGGACACCAGGCGTAAACAGAAACCCCACGATATCATTATACCATCTTTAGACAGAACAGACATTACCTTTGGATTGTAGCCAGAAGACCAAGAAGGTATATTTTTCTAGAAATGTAAGCCATTTTGAGTTTCAGAAACAGTTTCAGATGGTTTGCTGTTACACACAAGTCCTGGGAGGTGACTTGTTTGTAGTAGACAGTTCCACAGAACAAAATATTCTTACCGTGTCGAAACCCGGGAAAGGAACATGTGAAATTGCTCCAGAAAAGGTTTAATATTTATGAAGCAATTCTGGTTTCTGATTGGTTTGTAGCAGAACGTGAATTAATTTTATTCGTCAGTTCTTAGCAGCATCGTTTATAAATAGAATCGTCCAACTGTGTGGGATCATACCCATAAAATATTGCAACAATTTTAGTTTCAGGTAGAGCCCAAAACTGACATTATCTTTTTTTATTATCTAAACTTTTTTTTTTTTTTTTTTTTTACATCGCGTCTTTGGTGAACAAGGGATCCTATTTATTAAAACAGAGGATAGAGGGTGATACATACTACAAACATTAAATTAGCCTATCTATATACAGCACAATCACGTCGATACTTCTCTGCCCTCGTAGCATCGTGGTAAGTTAGCAGGCTATTCACCTCAAGGCTTCAGGTTTGAGCCTACCTCCCTACCAAAACTTTTTTTTTTTCTTTTACACCTACAAACACCCTGGCTACGCCAGGAACCCCCGTTAGTATAGCAAATAGGTTTGGCCTTTTACAATTATCTACAAGGCACATTAATTAAATATGTTCATTAAAAACTACTTCAGCCCCTTTTTGTTGTAAAGTTGGGGGTCTATATACAAATATACGGGTCTGTATTTCTTACATTTGTCTATATATATATATATATATATATATATATATATATATATATAGTACGTGAGTTCATGTATCGTTTAGTGGTCTTTGATATCTAATGAATCATTATCTAGAGTATATTGATATTGTGTCCTGCATGTATATGTATACGTGTGTATGTAATGTCATTATTTGGGGGGGGGGTACAAAACTTTATTATAGCTATGAAAAAGTGAAGACCGAGTTTTTTTTTTTGTATCCATGATAAGGACGGAGGGAAAATATTTAATGAGAAAAAAAAAAAAAATAGATAATGGGGTACAGTCTGCCGACCAGGTTTCAGCCTCACTTTCAAAATCCAAATCGAGGGTTTTTTTTTTTGTTTGGTTTTTTTTTAATTACTATAGGGAAACGAATTTAAACGTGGGAAATTATCGGGGAGAAGAGAAAAACAAAAAAAATGAGAGGAACGACTAAAATGAATCTATCGTTATGATATGGGGAGAAAACGCCTTAGAGACAAATCACATCCAAACCTAAAAGACAGTCCTTCTGCTTACAGAGAGAAGGTCTCCTTAACTGGACGTAAATAGTCTCCAAGACCTTCAAATGAAATAACGAGTGAGCGTGACTCAGGATAGAAAATGAGTAATTGCTGAAATTCATTGCACGTCACGGGTTTTTAAGCGGAACCATATGTATTGCTCAAAATATAAATATATATATATGTAAATGCTCATTCTGTGTGCGGCTGCTTCTTCACAAATATACGCAGTTAACCAGTGGGACACACAAACCTTTTTAGAGTGTTGCAATATTATTGATATCTAATGGGGGCGGTATGCTCCCTCGGAGTTGGGAGCTTCTACTTATAAACGCTGCTGATAGGAACAGACAAATCAAATTAATTCACTTTCTGCTATCGACCAATCAGAAATCAAAATTGCTCCATAAAAATTAAATCTCTTTGCATCCCAGCACATAATTTTTTCACGTCAACATGAGAAGGATCTTTTGCTCTTTGGCTGCAAAATTATAAAGTCCGGAACCTGTACAGAACAACCGCCCACAGAGAATTCTTCATCTCTAGGACTTTTACAGATCAACTACCCATCAGAAACTCTACTGAAATTAAACATGGTTTACAATTCAAGAGGTTATGGACCCTGCAGAAGACTTTACTTCGATGGATCTCTTACAATCAAATGGCTAACAATATATCTGCTTGTGTCAGACCAAAAGGGGCACATACCTTCTTATTTGTCAAAACTTTAAAAACTGCTATAATGAGTAATATTTTACACGGGTTTTATTCATCTTAGGGATTCCCTTGTTGGAGTTTGGCATGCCGAGTTTCTTTCTTCATTTTCACTGGTTTTCCACCTTTTGCTTCCAATGGGGTCGTCCATTCGTTAACATGTTTCTCGACAACTCTTTAGCTTGACCTCCACTGACTACGTGTATCTCTGTCAGCAAAGCAGACCAAATCATGTAAGCTAAATGCTTGTTTGCTTATTTAACTAACCAAATTTTAAATCGACTGTTTATTTGAATTCAGAGTTAAATTCCCAACTAAATATTGCAAGCTGCAAATCCACATTTTTTAAAATTTGTTTTATATTTCTAATAAACCAAGCATGCAGGGTCCCCCTCCATGAATGAAAAATTTGATTTCACCATGACTAATGTTTGTGCAAAATTTCAAAATAATCTTACGCGTGGTTACTGAGAAAAGGGCAAACAAATTAACGGATGAATGACTTGGAGGCAATTTTATTCCTATAATACCCCCTATGGGAACAACCAGTGTTATCCAGGAAAAACCGTTCTGGTAAAAATTTACTTTCACTATGACTAATGTTTGTGCAAAATCAAAAAAAATTAAAGGCGTGGTTATTGAGAAATGTGAGAACAAACGAACAAAATTAATTACTAGGTCCAATCCCTCCTTTGTCAGGAGACTAAAAATCGACTAGGTTACTCAGGCATGCTAATATAATCCTAGACTAGCAAGCCCTGTGTGTTCAGAGATAGTTTTAGGAAATCGAGAAACTCCTGCTTCCACACTAGAACGCTATATTTTTACTTATTGCATAAGCTTGATTCATTCTAGATTCCCGAACGCAGTCACCTCTAACAGGAGTTATCCATTGTATCTCAAAAATAAAAGGAGGCCATTTTATTTATATTGGAAAAAACATTTAGCTCCATTTAAAATTTTAATACTTAATATTTTAAATAGTTTTTGCCCTGACGAGTCTATTAGACCAAAACATTCACAATATAAACTATACAATATTATTATTACATATGAAACCAAAGCAAGCATACCATGAGAGAGAGAGAGAAAGAGAGGAGTGTTATTTTTCCTCTATCTGGAAAATAAGGAAGATTATAAGTCTTCGAGAATGACCCAGGAATCGTTCTTTATAGAAATCAACAAACGATAGAAAAGAGTCAAAAATATGCAGGCAAAAACAGGCAAGAAAAGAGAAATAAAATATGTGATTTAAATTTATTTTATTTACCTAAAAATATTGATTTATTTATATATATATATATATCTTCTATATATATAAAAGCCAAACGTCTGTGTGTATGTATGTATGTTTGTTTGTAACGCTAAAACTTTTGAAAGACGGAACCAAACTTGAAAAATTTGGAATCATATCGAAGCTCCATAACCCGGATGACAAATATCGAAATTTCACGTCAAACGGACCACTAGATGTTGGTCAACTGATCAGTTATCTTCGAGGGGGGCCCCCAAAAACCTGTCATTATCTATATATATAAAAGACAAATGTTTGTTTGTAACGCTAAAATTTGAGATGAAAGATTCCTCTCCCCTAAGAATAAAACATATGTTCAATATCTGCTTTTGTTTTTTCATTGTTTATACGGTCCCGAGCAACGCCGGGTAGCCCTGCTAGTATATATATATATATAGCTCACAATGAAATACACTATTTGTTGCTATCAACCCATTCTTTGATGTCTTGGTTTTTGTGTAAACAAATATATATATATGGAACACGTATATAAAGTCTGTTGCCCGGACCGCTGGGAAAATGGTAGGATCCTTCTACCGCTCCAGAAGATATCTCACTACTGATGCAATTCTCTATCTCTATAAAAGCCAAGTACGTCCAAAGATGGAGTACTGCTGCCACATCTGGGCTGGAGCTTCAAAAAACAGCCTATCCTGCCTTGACAAAGTACAAAATAGACTTCGTGGCTTAGTGGGGGATGCTCTCTTCTCTTCCCTGCAACCTCTCTCCCACAGAAGAGACGTTGCAAGCCTGTCTTTGTTTTATCGTTATTTCCATGGCAAGTGCTCGTCCGAGCTCCAATCTCTGGTCCCCCCTCGCCAATCCTTCATGATAAACACCCGTCTAGCTAAAACCACTGTCAGTAATTCCCCCCACTCTTTATCTGTACCTAAATCAAAACGTAGATTCCATGAACATAGCTTTTTTTCTGAGAAATGCACGCCTGTGGAATTCTCTTCCATTTGCCTGTTTCCCACCTGACTACAATTTGGACGTCTTCAAGTCCAACATAAACAAATTCCTGCTTAATCGCCCCCCCCTTAAGTAAGATGCTTTATCAAATCTCCAATACCAACTATTACTACGATATTATCCCATTGATTATTGTACACAAAATAACCCTTATCCTGAGTGGCTTACCGGCCTTGATAAGTGGTAATCCTCATGTAAAAAAAGAACAAAAAACATATATATATATATATATATATATATATATATGTTTTTTGTTCTTTTTTTACATGAGGATTACATATATATATATGAGGATTATATATATATATATATATATATATATATATATATATATATATATATATATATAAAGAATATATATATATATATATATATATATATATATATATTCTTTATGTAAATATATTCATCTTGCTACCATTGCTATGGTTCAGGAGGATTTTCAATTTTAGAGAAGATAAACTTAGCCATGACTGGCGTGGAGGATCTTACGTTTATCGCCTATAAAATTGAAAATGGTCCTGAACCATTTTTAAGTTTTTCATTTTTAATTTTCCTTGCCTGATGAGATCTATTTATGATCGAAACGGTCTGCACATCGTAGCAAGATATGAATGTATTTACATAAAAAATAATAAAAAATATATTACTTGCTCTCTTTGATTGAGCACTATCAACGACTTTTGTTGAAAGTTCAATTACTCTTCGACTCTTCGTTTTTGGATATCTCCCTACCTGGAATATATATATATATATATATATATATATATATATATATATATATATATATATATATATATTCTATTCTTCCAAAATCAGTCCAGCCTTGACAGTTGTTTTAAATTCTTTCTTTTACGCAAATCTTATCTTTCTTTTAATAATATTATTTGAACTCATTCCCTTTTTCTTGTACTCATTTGTGAATTATTCCACGGATTTCTGCCTTTTGGATTACTTTGGACCATCTTCCAATTACACGATTCCCTTGGATTTTACTTGTGCGAATGGAAATTTAACAAACTTTTTTGGATTTTTGGATTTTACCGTTATTGGATCTTTTACCTTTCACCAGACTATCCATTCACATGAAATCACCTTTTTCTTCACCCTATTCCCTCTGCTTCACTATTTATTACCAAGTAAGATCTTTGACTTACTTGTAGTTTCATCAAATACTTTTCCAAGCAAAATCCGATCCTGCATTTTGCTAAATCCTACCCTCTGATGAGAAGGAAAGTATTTCTTCAAAACTCCGCAGATTAAGGACTCTCCACTTATTTAGTGTTTCCTTTTTAAAATTAAATGTTTTTGACTCTTTTTCAATGTGTTTTTAACATATTTTATTAACTACTTGTTCTTTATATATATATATATATATATATAAATTTAAAGGAGATTAGAATAATAGTCTAAAGAGCTAAGTGTATTTTAATGTAATAGTGAAATTACTAGTTTAATTAAAATACAGGAAATGCTCGTTGTAATTTAGATATATAATAAGCTCGATAGTTAAATGTCCTAGAGCTAATTCAATATTAAGTAATGTGATTTATAATTTAAAAGTTTTAAATTTTTTTAAATTTAACAATTGAATTTTAAAAATTAAATTTTGATTGTTAAATTTAAAAAAATTTAAAACTTTTAAATTATAAATCACATTACTTTATATATATATATATATATATATATATATATATATATATATATATATATATTATATATAATAAAATCTAGGATTGTCTGGTATATACATATATATATATATATATATATATATATATATATATACACACACACATATAAATTCTGGGATTTCCACCCAACAATGTTTTGTAAGATTAATTCGTCTGATTTCATTTATCTCATTTATCTCATTATTCATATAAAAAATGGAATTTTTCTAAGTTTTCTAAGCATCTGATGAGTACGTGACTAAATATGCAGTAATAACATAATTTTTCATCGACCAATCAGAAACCAGAATCCATCCATAAAACATACTGGATATTTTAGAATTTCTACCCATAATTTATTCGCGTCCACACAAGAAATTTGGCCATTCGTCCGCAAACTTTTTCAGTTCAACATTCGTACAGATTTTTCATCTTAGTCTTTGAAAATTTAAAGACTCTTTAGATTGACGACCGCCATTTTGTTTGGAGCAAGACTTTTTTTTTTCTTCTGAAACTAAACGGAAACAAAAATGGCTTCCAACACAAAACTGGGGATGGGGAACCCTATCGGATGGATGCCACACATTCACACACTATGTCATGAATTCCAACCGAGAGATCTTTTTTCAAGATTCTAACTGTGCCTTCAAGTGCAACTGTTTGCATCTCTCTTGCACTTGGTTCACCGGTTATGTTTGCCAGATAGTTTTTTGAAAATCTATTTCATGAGTCCAGTTGCTCCTATCATTACTGGAATGATGGAGGTATTCCTAATATAATGCCCTCTAGGGGCGGCAACCAGAGTTATCCCGGAAAATCCGTTCTGGCAAAAATTTTCTTTCACCATGACTAACGTTTGTGCAAAGATTTTTTTCTTAAATCTAAGGCATGGTTTTTGAGAAAAGTGCAAAGAAATGAATGGAAGTGAATTACTAGGTCTAATCCCTCCTTTGTCGGGGGACCAAAAAGAGTCTGATGCTTTAATGAATCAAAGCCCTTTTTTCCCCCTATAAATCTCCGAGTACATTCAAGATTAATGTCAGAG
>NC_136526.1:7802693-7868522 GCF_053919585.1 Euprymna scolopes
AATATATCGATAAACTCTGCATGATTTTCGAAAGAGTCCAGGTTTTAAATTGAGTAAAACCACTTAAAACTTTTGCAGATAGGTAGAAGAGTAACTTATCTTGCAAAAATTTCTTCAGAATGTGAGGACCGTTTCCGGCGACTTCACGATAGCTTTCAGTCTAGTTCATTATCCTTGTCACAAGAATAAACGGGTTTGTATTACTGTACACATAGATTCGAAAAAGTTGTCAAAAAACAAATATATAACAAATAAATGTTATCAAAGGCAAGATAAGTTACTTTTCTACCAAATTGGATATATTTTTCGTGTTTTTATTCAGTGTAACATGTTTATTCAGCTCGAAAAGCATACAGTGTTTAGCGATGTATTGGAAAATTCAAGATGGCGCCGGACTCTCTCTTTAACACGGTAAGTTTAGGAAAAGATGCTATAAATAATAAACTAGATAAAATACTGTTAGAAATTCGCTCAATATATGTTACCGTGACATAAGTTGACATATATTCGGTGTTTTTTTAATAGTATTTTGTCTAGTTTATTATTTATAACACCTTTTCCCAAACTTACCGTGTTAAAGAGAGTGTCGGGCGCCATTTTTAATTTTCCAATATATCGGTAAACACTGCATGTTTTTCGAGCTGAATAAACATGTTACATTGAATAAAAACAAAAAAATGTATCCTGTTTGGTAGAAAAGTAACTTATCTTGCCTTTGGTAACATTTATTTGTTATATATTTGTTGCTTGTCCACATTTTCGAATCTATGTGTACAGTAATACAAACTCGGAAAATCAAATGTTAATGAAATCGATCGTATCCTGCCATCTTGCCTATTTCGTAAATGAGGAGGAGGGGGGGGGCCAAAGGAGATAGCACCAATCACCGCTTAGTTTGTCAAAATTTGACAAGATTATTTTGAAACCTGGGCATAAAAAAAAAAAATATCTAGATAAATATTTTCATTTTTTTTTTTTTCACTTGTTTTACTTATTTTACAGTTTCTCTGTCCTTTTTTTTAATCCCTTTTTCATTTTGCCTTTTGTTAATCCCTTTTTTCGTTTAAAGGAACCCCTACCTCGTCCGTGAAATAAAAAAGATGGCAGGATATGATCGCTCTCATTAAAATTTGATTTTCCTTTGTAAAAAAATTTTTAAAAACTACTTTATCAAATTAAGTGATTTCTTTTTCATGATAACTTAATTCCATAACAGGAAGTGCACTGTTTTTTCAATATTTTTATTTTTTTTAATGTCTTTATTAAACTAAACAAGTGCCACTTAAAATAAGAAAAACACTTTTGAAAAATAGCAAATCCCACCACCAGTGTGCTTGAATACAAAGCTAATATCATCATTTATATTTAACAAAAAAAAAAAAAAAAAAAAAAAAAAAAAACGGACAAAAATGTTTTCTTGGAAAACCAAAATCATGCCAATTTTACCAAATATTCTGTTTCAGAATTCTTAAATATCCTTTCAGATTTTTTAAACCCAGAATGTTTTTTTTTTTTTTTTTTTTTTTTTTTTCCCCCTGTAAAGAATTATTTTATTTATTTTTATGGAAATTGCTCCTGACAAGATATGAAGCCATCTGGTTCATGGAGCTGAAGAAGGAAAAAAATACATGCTACTAAAATCTAAAAAAAGAATTTTATCTATGATGTGTTGGATGGAATAAATTTCAGACCCAATAAAACAGCAATTCTTCCCCCTTTGTCAGAAACATCGCTCATAGAGTGTGAGGACTAAAGGATAAAATAAAGGAAGCGAAAATAGCTGTAGAAACATGATATCGGTAACCTTGACTGAAATTTGACAATTTAATTTCTCCACAACGGAATACCGGCATGCTGCCACAGGTTGTGCAAAGCCAGCAGTGTCTAGGCCATTTCTGAAATGCCCTTTTCTACGTTGATTGCATACTTTGCAGATCCTGTGACATTCTAGGAGGTCCTATTCCCCCCCCCCTCATAGGCTTTGCCTTCTTTCTTTGAGAAAAAGGTTAGTTCTGAGGCATTTCTGCTGGGGAATGCTAACAGGGCTGCCTAAGTATTTTTTGCAGACAAGAGTGCTCCTCCTTGGAGGCGCTGGCTTTTCAATCCCAATTTCCAACCCTTGTGTTGCATCTTCCCACTGAGAGAGGAAGATTAATACCACCTATATATGATTTTTTATCTAATAGACTTATGAATTTTAAAAAATTAAATTTTAAATAATTTTAAATAAAATTTTTTCAAATAACCCTATTTCGATTTGGTGGCAAAGCTTGGGACTAAAGAAATAATGAATTTTATATATAACCAATATTTTCAATTGACTAAGGAAATTATGAATTTTATATATAACAAATATCTTTAATTGACTAAACAAATAATGATTTTATATATAACAAATATCTTCAATTGACTAAAGAAATTATGAATTTATATATAACAAATTTCTTTAATTGACTAAACAAATAATTAATTTTATATATAACAAATTTCTTTAATTGACTAAACAAATAATGATTTTATATATAACAAATTTCTTTAATTGACTAACTCTATATAAAATGAAAATAAGGATTGGTTTTAAAAATTAGTAATTTTAGATATGCAGATATTTTTTGGATATTTTTTGTTTTTATTTAATTTTTTTTTTTTTTGTAATTGGAAAAAAATCGAACAATCAAATTCAAAAGAAAAAAAGGTTTTAATTTTCCAAACACGAAAAAATAAAATATGTAAAAAAAAAAAATATTTAACACTTAAATTATGCATGAAAAAAAAAAAAATGTAAAAGGAAAAAAGAATTACACATATATAATATGCAAAAAAAAAAAAAAAGAAAAAAGAAAAAAATTATAAAACCGCCTGTATAGACAAAGTACATTTAAATACTTACCTTTTTTACATTCGACACCATAAATAAAAGTATACATTTCAGATGAAAAAGAGTTTTATTTGTTTTATTGACGAGTGGGACCTGTGAAAATTCCACAGCGGACTCATTCATATTTAATATATTGATGTTGGCATTCTGTAAATGTTAAGCGTAAATGGAGACATCCTGATATTATTGTAGCTCTTTTGTTAAAACTGCAAAAGTATTTATCTAAGCTAGCAGCTTTTATTATCATCAAAATCCGTGAAATTGCTAATTTTTTAATCAAATCGATTGATTGCCTGCTCTAGTAAGCACCCCACCCCCCTCCCAGTGCACCTGAAGGAAACTTCACATATCTCCTCACAGTGACAGTCCACAACAGATTGTAGCTTATATTGCACTGTAGAGAATCTATTGTTGATTTCATAAAATTATCTGCAAATAATGACAAAGTTTAAAATGCAAAAGTCTTAATCTTATCAGCCTCACATCAGTGAAAAAAGCCGGTGTGCAAAAAAAAAAAAAAGCCGCTGGGGAGTTGGCCCAGACACCGTGCATATTCTCTTCTGATGACCCGACATTATCTAGAAAACCAAAGTGTAATGTCCCCCCCCCCAATTAAAAAGAGTCTACAACTAATTTATGAATGAAATAACTATGATGAGAAGGTGAAACTATGAAAGGGATATACTTCACATTAAGAACAGACGTTTCAACAAAAACGTTTGAATTAATCTCAACATTTCTTTTTACTCACTCAAAATTCAAGCATGCTAAACTCATACTTTAATTCGATCACATGTGACTCAAGCGTCAATTCTGAGCTGAACTTTCTGACAATTTATAACGCAGATCCAGGGCAAAATAGGTGTGCGCGTTTGTGTACGTCCACGAAAGACTTTTTGCGTCGGGGTTCTCGCGTCGGTTAGATTCCGGGAGAAGTTTTCGCATACTCCCTAGATCAGAATATCTCAGATTCGCAAACGGACACTGTTTCTTTTTTTTTTTGATAGAGTTTTAAAAAATTCCCACAGTCCCATTCTCTTGGTTGTTTATTTTTTTCGTATAAATAAAGCAAAATTATTGGAACGCAATCGCCTCTCCTGGCCTTCTGGTTGGGTAGTATCTGTTCTGCAATTGGTCCTTGGTCAATGTAGAGGAAACCCTTCATACTGAGACAATTACTATTTATTTTGATACTGCCAGAGTGCCCCCTTTTTTGGAGAGCTGTTTTTCCCCTCACATTAAAAAGTGAGAGGTTTAAAAACAATGCCATTTCTGCAAGTCATCTTTTGGATTGACTACGTTAAATTTGAACGCTTTACACTTCCGGTTACTTCATGGTAAAACGTCAGGTTTTCTTTTCACTTTCTTTTCCGCCTTCACGTCGCGGGTTTGAGCCTGCCTGCCTACTACCCCTTTTTTTTTTTTTTTTTTTTTTTTTTTTTTAGCTCAACACACACCTCCAAACACCCAGGCTAGTTTATAAAGAAAGTATAAATACAACCGAAAGAATCCTCTTTAAACCTCCTGTTAACAAAAGAGTAACTCCTTTCAAAATGTTTCTCGAACCAAAAATACCATACATACCTGACATTGTTTTAATACTTTCATCCATCTCCCTCCTTTTCAGACTTCATCTTAAGTAAAAAAAATTTTGGTGCTTCCACACTATCAGGACGAAATTTCAGCAAATCATAAAACTGAATTTCGCATAAAAACAATGGTATCTACGTATTTCTCAAATTTTCAAGATGATTATATCCAAAAATTATGAAAATCGATAAGATAGAAAATTATTTATTAAAGAAAATAAAAAAATAGAATTTGATGAAAACGATTGTAAGACACAGGAGACTTTTTTTTTTTCTTTTTTTACACCGACAAACACTCGGGCAATGCCGGGCATCCAGGCTAGTCAGTCCTAATCCTCAGAAGACCAAAAACAGAAAAGATCTTTTGAATTTTTTTTTTTTTTTCATCTTTTTCATCAGATGTATACTTTAGTTATTTGGTAAGCATAAAATAAACAACATATGCAGACAAAGATTATGGATTAGTGTAAGGACGATTAATCACAATCGGAAAAATGTGTGTTTTCCGATGCCAAAAACGATTCCTTAGATCATCATTTTTAAATTGATATAGTTCTAAACAAAACTTACGTTGCTGTTAGTAATAAAATAATAAACTTAATGTTAAACTAATCCTAACCCTAAAATCTAAAAGGCCACAATCCACAAGTGTGTTTTTTACGTGTAAGCACAATTGAAGTGTGCTTTTACGATACGATAATCGGAAAAAAAAGTAACAATTTTATAGTTAAATATTTAAAGATTTATAAAGAATCGGGAATTTAGTATGGAATCGATAAAAATATAGGAATCAACCCATCACTAATATATATATATATATATATATATATATATATATATATATATAAAAGAGATGGGACAATATTTAAAGATTTATAAAGAATCGGAACTGAGAATTTAGTATGGAATCGGTACTTGTATCAGAATCGGTAAAAATATTGGAATCGTCCCATCACTAATATATTAGTACACGAACAGACTTATATAACTCAAGCTGTAAATGCACAATAAACAATTATACATAAAAACCACAAGAAAAAGACTTTTATAATCCTCATATTGAATTTTTGAGATGAGGATTGGTTATTAGTATTATTTGGATTCTTCGGACTACTGTTCTCATCTTGAGTATCATTTTTCACAACGTTTCGGTCGATGTAACCGCTGACCTTCTTCAGGTGTATCTTGTCGAACTCGGGAATTTGGACAGAATTTTGAATGTAGCCCTTTATTTACAAGGACCCGCGGTGCAGTGGTTAGAGGACTTAAAAAATTAAATTGGAGAAGTGATATTCTGATATTCTCCTGTAGGCTGAAGGTTCAATTCTCAGTGTGGGCAATCGAAAAATACTACCGTGAATTATTTAGGACCCCTATCCAGTCATGGCCGATGGAACAAGAGCATGTTATGCATGCAAATTAAATAAAGGGTTCTGTTTGAAGTTCCGTCCAAATTCCCAAATTCAACAAACATTCTAGAGTTCGAGAAGAGGTTACATCGGCCGAAACGTGAAAATAACACTCAAGATAAGAAGAGTAATGCGAAGAATTGAAATGATACGCATATTATAATCCAACTTAATACACAATGTGAGGTGGCGGTAATGAAGTGGCTAGCAATGTGGGCCAACGACTTGGATGCTGTGAGGAGACGACGGCATGTTCAGAAACTGGTCTGGTCACAACAGGAAAAATGGTTGGTTGTTTTTGTTTTACGGCATATCAACCCTTTTCAGTTTATTTAATGCCAAATCCAAAGATTTTGAAGAAAGATTTTTTAATAGAATATATTTGTTGTTTTTGTTTTACGGCATATCAACCCTTTTCAGGTTATTTAATGCCAAATCCAAAGATTTTGAAGAAAGATTTTTTAATAGAATATATTTGTTGTTTTTGTTTTACGGCATATCAACCCTTTTCAGGTTATTTAATGCCAAATCCAAAGATTTTGAAGAAAGATTTTTTAATAGAATATATTTGTTGTTTTCAAGTCGGTTTCTATTTAACCCATAGTTGGGACCCTAACAGGTACTCCGGGTCAGAGTGGTCCTGGGAGCAATGGTAATTAAAGGGTGGCTCCACACTCCCCAAAGCCCGCAAGCTGGGGGCCTCACCATCGGATATAGTTTAAGGTCATATCCAGGACCTTTGCATTTTGGGGGTCAGAGATAAGTTAGTTCGGAAGTCAATTTCTAAAAGTCGTCCAATACATGCCAGTATTTAAAACAGACATTAGACCGAACACGATGTGGATTATGCTTTGGTGATTGAACAAAAAAAAAAAAAAAAGAGAGAGAGAGAGAGAGAGTTTGGCAAACATACCCCCTCCCTCCCACCACAGAGGTCAGCGCCAAAAAAAAAAAAAAAAAAGCCAAGAAAAAAAACAGCGTTTATATGGATAACCATGTGGTTAGATCAACCAACGGTTGAACACGGCATAATCATGTGATTTAAGACTGTGCACTATGAAAAAAGAAAAGGATCCCAAAAATACTAATACTTCCTCGCTCTCAAATTCATCGTTATCGTCATATTCGGTTTAGCATAGTCTTACATACTGGCTTTTAGAAATTAACTTCCAAATAACTTATTTCTGACTAGGTCAGTATTTAGCCTTCTTTATTTCTTTTTTTTTTTTTTTTTTTTACATGGGGGTCACCACTTATCAAGGCCCGGAAGCCACTCAGGGATAAGGGTTATTGCATGTACAGTAATCAATGAGATAGTATTGTAGTAATCATTAGTATTGGGGGTTTTGATAGAGTGTCTTACTTAAGGAAGCGGTTTGTCAGGAGTTTGTTTATGTTGGACTTGAAGATGTCCAAGTTGTATTCAGGTGGGAAACAGGCAAGCGGCAGACAGTTCCACTGGCGTGCAGTTCTAAGAAAGAAGCTTTGCTCATGGAATCTACGTTTGGATTTAGGCACAGATAAAGAGGGGGGAAAATTATTGGCAGTAGTTTCAGCCAGACGAGTGTTTCTCGTGAAAGATTGGCGAGGGGGGACAAGGGATTGGAGCTCAGACGAGCACCTGCCATGGAAATAGCGATAAAACAAAGACAGGCTTGCAACGTCTCTTCTGTGGGAAAGAGGTTGCAGGGAAGAGAAAAGGGCATCCCCCACTAAGCCACAAAGTCTATTTTGTACTCTGTCAAGGCAGGATAGACTGTTTTTAGCAGCTCCTGCCCAGATGTGGCAGCAGTACTCCATCCTTGGACGTACTTGGCTTTTATAAAGATAGAGAATTGCATCAGTAGTGATATATCTTCTGGAGCAGTAGAAGGATCCCACCATCTTTCCAGAGACATTGGCAACAGACTTGATGTACATGTTTCATTTCAGATCAGGAGTAAAGGTCAACCCCAGAAGTTTTTCAAAACATGGAGCCTCTCCAAGACGAGAGCCATCCATTTCAACTGATGCCAGATGGGGTGGGGTCTTTCAACATGACCATACACCATCTAAGTCTCCAGTTCTGCACACATGTCCCTATACTGTTTAGATTTATTCTTCCTCTGAGGTCATCAGATCTAAATTCGTCTTTAAAAATTGCATTACATATTCACTGCAGCATTCTGATATCATTTTTTTTATATGCTATACATTTTGCCAACCTTCCTTTCTTTTTTTTTTTTATTGTTACATTTTCACCCCAAACCAGCACCTGCCATGAAAATCACGACAGAGCAAAGATAGACACACAGCATGTCCGTTCCGTAAGAAAGAAATTGTACAGAGGCATTAGTGTGTGCAATACTGTTGCATCTTAAACACGTTTTTTTAAGTTGTGTTTTGCAAAAAGGGAAAGCAACTTTGTTCATGGAATTTGCGTTTTGTTTTTGTTTGTTTTTTTTACATGGGGGTCACCACTTATCAAGGCCCAAAGGCCACTCAGGGATAAGGGTTATTGCGTGTACAGTAATCAATGAGATAGTATTGTAGTAATCATTAGTATTTGGGGTTTTGATAGAGTGTCTTACTTAGGGGGGGGGCGGTTTGTCAGGAGTTTGTTTATTTGAGGCACAAGCATTATCATCATCTTGCAGCCTCGGCCGAGATTGAACTCACTATACCCTTCCAGTATTCCCTGTCATAGCACCCAAAAGATCTTCCTTGGAGATAAATGTGTTCCGTTTTCCCGCTGACTACAGTCTGATTGTCTTCAAGTCTAACGTAAACAAGTTCTTGATGAGCCGTTTCACTTAAGTTAACAAATTTACCAAATTTCCATTACAAATGATTACTATATTGTTCAATTGATTACTGTACCCTCTTAACCCTTATCAAGGCCCAAAGACCACTCGAGGATAAGTGGTGACGCCTATGTAAAAAAAAAAAATAAATAAATAAATGTATCTCATTGTATCCTATCTAGAAAAGCAAACTTTCGTGATCGATTGTGAGATGATGGATGCTTCCACAGTACAAATGATGAAACAAGTTCATCTGTGGCACAGGCACAATGCCCAGCAAACTGAGGTTGATACCATTTTTAGAGTTGGGTGATTCCGCCATGAGAGATTGAGCACTCTTCTCAAAAGACGTGTGTAACATCCATCCAAACGACGCTGTTGTTTTGCTGAAAGAGTCCAAGTTTCAGATCCATAGAGCAAGATTGGCTCAATAAGTAATTTTCTTAACTTTGCACCTTTTCGGCTGAGAGTTTGAAGGCGTCACTGTTTTCAAAAACAACAAGAACAATACCCGCAACAGCAGCGACAAGCAACAGAAGGAAAAGGAAAGTTTGTTTCGATTTTGTTTTTATTTCGATACTAAACTACTCGTGACCCGTTGGGTCAGTATGTTATATTAGCTATGGAATTCATGTATGAGCGTGACACTTGTGACGTAAAGAAAATAGTTTTTTTTTTTTACATAACAGAAAAAATTTTATGAAAGTATATTAAAATGAAAAAAAGAATATAGATAGATTTCTACGAGTCGTTCTGTTTATTATAATTGATTATTTTTGAAAAAAAAAATTTACATTTACTGAATTATAAGTGGTTGGCCAGGGTTATAGGTTAATGTGCACTGAACAGATACCATAATACTTATTATAGTTAAATTCAAATTTTGATATATCTGCTTTTCTTTTTTTTTTTTTTTTTTTACATCGTTCATTTCTGTATTACGTTTAAGTTATTTTAAACCCCAGTCTTTCTATGTTAAATAATAATTTCGAAATAACGTTAATATTTCAGCGTCCCAATTGTTCTTTTGTTTTTTGTTTATTTTAAACCCCACTCTTCCAATTTTAAATAATAATTTTGAAATAATAACGTTAATATTTCAGTGCGCAGGTCATGCGCGCATGAGCAACCGGTTGTCGTAAACCAGAAAGTGGGTTACATACATCGTTACAAGGTCAGTTGAGTTTTATAATTATATAGATATTGGAGTCTTAAAACTTTTTCTTAATTTTGCTCCGTTTTGGTTGAGAGTTTGAAGGCGTTGCTGTTTTCAAAACTAAAGAGGCACCAACACCATCTTGTGCTCCAACTATCACCACAGTAACACTCGCCGTGCAAATATACTTTCTTCACATGTGGATTTTTATCATCTCCATTGTTCACCAATATAAACCGTAATCAGGAAAAAAAATTCTTAGAAATAATGGGGGGGGGAGGGGAGGGGAGGGGGATAATTTCTTGTGGTTTCTTTGCATTCTGTAAGTTAAGCAGAATAATAAAATTAAAAAAAAGCTTCCGGTTAAAAGATTAATTAAAAAACAAAAAAAAAAAAAAAAAAAGAAAACATACAAAGAGAAATTAAAATACATTTTTTTTTTCAACAATAAAATAGCAAAAAAAAAAAAAAAAAAAAAAAAAAATCACAGTCACAAAGAAGCAGAAGCACAAAAGACTAATAACATATAGATATTTTTTTTTCTTTTTTAATTTTAATTAAAAAAAAAAAAAAAAAAAAAAATTAATAAGGTTTCCAACTGAAGGGCAAGGGAGCTAAGCACATAAGTTTCAAATTATTATTACAATCTAAGAAAATAAGGCCAATCAAATTACAGATATGTTTCTGTACTTTATCAAGAAACCTCAAACCAGACAGACTCACCAATCAAAAATGACAACAGCATTCCATATATGGCATGATAGAGTTTACAAATAAAAAAAAAATTCACCCACATTATTCATTATGCTGTCTAGAATACGAGTTCAAATTACGTATTAAGATGTTCAGTACATAATATAACTTGAAATATAACTAACTCCGAGCACTAGTACCCCCTCAACGACAATACCCTCGACCAGCAGCAAAATTCCACCCTTACACTGTAGAAATCTCTAGATGCCGTAAAGCCTTCTACTCAAACTGCTGAACTTAGGAATTCCCTCCTGGACCCCTGATTCCCTGACTGTACCGACATACAGAAATTCAAATGTAATGTGAACAGACGTATCGCTGCCCAACTCCCTAAATAGTATTCCTGCAAATCTGGTCCCGAATAGAAGCTCCTCACAACTAAGTGGCCCTGTGCCTTGTTAGGGGTGAAACAACAGATAAAAAAAATAAATAAATAAATAAAAAAATGTAGAGTAATTATTTCTCTATTAAATTTTTTGCATCTAGCTTGTTTTAAGTCTTTTTTTTTTTTAATATTTGGGAAGGTGAGAGGAGGGTTAAGTAAAAAAAAAAAGCTCTTACCATGTTGCCTAGAATATACATTCATAAGTAATAACGATCAGTTCCCACTTCAATAGTTTAGAGATGAATCCTATATATATATATATATATATATATATATATATATATACACACACAAGTAAAATGATTGATAATTTATGATTAAAATTAAAAATCGGTTTCAAAAGAAAGAACAAACAAAATCAACAAATTGTACAATCGTTTCGCAAACGATGTTTTTATTGAGAAAGACAATACGTCTTGTTCAATAATTTTATCATTTGATTTTATAAAACAAAGTCTCCTTATAAATTATGAATCATTTTACTTTAATATTGAAATAGCTCTAGGATATCTATGCCTATCAAGCTTATTATATATCTACATTACAACGAGCACTGTTTTTGTTGTTCTAATCCCCTTAATATATATATATATATATATATATATATTAAAGACTATATGTCTGCCTGTCTGTCTCCATATTTTCAAACTATCTCCTCGAAAACTAAAAGCTGCAGAGCGGTGCTAGAGGCCTCAAATCATTGGATTTTTTTTTCCAGACCATTCTTTTATGGGTCTTTAGCCGATTAAAATAATTTTTAAGCGGCCAAAAATGGGTCAAAATTGAAAAAAAAAAAAATCGTTATACATTTTGTACATTCATCTTAGTTTATTTTTAATTTTTAAATCAGTTCATATGCGATGCGTGTTACATTGATACAGTGGTGACGTCACCAGCTTTGAATGCTACAGTTTCGTTTCTAACTGATGACACTCAAATACATTTTTTTTTTTTTTACATTTTGAAATCATGAGAATATATACAAAATCTGGACAAATTAAAATATCATATTTAAGCGTATTTTACGTCCGGGCAAAGCTGCAATAGTAGTATATATATGACAAAAAGTCTATATTCCAAATTTCAAGATGTTATCCATCTTACTGTTTATTTTTTTTTAAGTATACTAAAGTGTTCCATTCCATATTTGTTTTGTAGATGAAATAAAGAGCATCTAAGACGAAAGCGCGATGCCAATATTCTGGCATAGTTCACTTTATTTCATCTACGAGTGAACTGAGGGACCCCTTCGCATTGTTGACTCAAGCGTTTTTGCATTTCTTTTTTCCAACACATCTTTTTGCACCAATCTCGACACGTCTGTTCTGCCTAAAATCAGAAACCAGACTAACTTACATACGAGAGAGAAAACATATCTTCCTCTCTTTCTTTCTTTCCACGTTTTCTTTCACACGAACTGAATGACCTAGTTCAGATGCTATCGTCGACTTCAACTTTGTTTTTCTTTGTATTTTTTTTTTACACAGAAATCACTACTTATCAAGGCCTGGGGGGCACTCGAGGATAAGGGTTTGACGTACATCAGCACTTAAGCCATGACTTCTTGTACTAACCAACCTTCACAGCAAAATCACAATTTTCAACATGCCGGCATAACCCGGGATAGATTACATATCAAGTGGAGGATGAAATAGGAAAGAGAGGGAGGTATAAAATGGAAGGAAAGTACCATATTATGGCATAGTGAATCCCAAGCAATGCCAGGTCTTCCTGCTAGTTTATCATAAAGCTGGTGAATGACGAGACTTGTATAAAAAAATGTTTTTAATAGGCTCTCTACAGAATAATGGAAATCAAAGTGAATACAGAAAAGTTTATTTCCCTAAAGCTTATATATATATATATATATATATATATATATATTTCTGTAGAAATATATTTTTTATAATATATATCAATCCTTATTTAAGCTCAATGTAGAGAATAAAGAGCAATATAGAAAATAAATGACAAAAAGTTATACTCCAAAATTCAGTTGACTTACTGAAATAAAAGGAATAAATTATAAGATGGTCAACATCATGAATTTTGGAATATAACTGTGTCATTTATTCTCTCTCTCTCTCTCTATATATATATATATTTATATATATATTTAAATAAGGGAGTAGTCACCAACAATGTGTATTTTTTAACATTATTTTATTATTCCGTGTCTTGGTTTTTCATTGAGAATTATGTTTGGATCATTTTAATAATGTTTTTAAGTCATTGAAATCGTTTTTACGCGCGTTTCAGACGGTCTGTGATGCGTCCTTGACGACCTCGGATCACAGCCGCCTTCCTAAGGAAGCAAATAACCCCAAAATACTACAAAACAATATACACATTCCCAAACCAATAAAAGCAAACACGCGTGCACACACACACACCCACCCTACCCCACCCTAAAGGAAAAGAAAAAAACATTAGGAGAAAGAGATAGTGACTACAGCCAGGTCAACGGTCTCCCTCACAAGCCCAATAAAAGAGCAATAAAAATTGAGCATGCCAATCAATAATAAACACTTACAAGCCTCCACCCCTTGGAAAAACTTCAAATTAACTACGAAAATCGCCATTTTTACATCTCCAACACATTTGAAAATAATTTCTGACGAGGACGCATCACAGAACATCTGAAACGCGCGTAAAAACGATTTCAATGACTTAAAAGCATAATTACAATGATCCAAACATAATTCTCAATGAAAAACCAAGACACAGAATAATAAAATAATGTTAAAAAATACATTGTTGGTGACTACTCCCTTATTTAAATATACATCTTTCTTTCGTTGGAATTTCTTAACCCATTTTATATATATATATATATATATATATATTAGTGTAAGTCTCTTTAAGTACTGGGTTCTTATTGTTGAGCACTTTGAAGTTGAAATGTAAGTCGGTCACTTAAGCTCGCATTATGAGACCTCCTAGGCATGCCGAGGAGGTCTCATAATGCGAGCTTAAGTGACCGACTTATATTTCAACTTTAAAGTGCTCAACAAAGTCGCAGAGCGGCGCTAGAGGCCTCAAATGATTGGATTTTTTCCAGACCGTTATTTTGTGGTTCTTTAGCCGATTAAAATAATTTTTAAGGGGCCAAAAATGGGTCAAAATTGAAAAAAAAATTGTTATACATTTTGTACATTCATCTTTGTTTATTTTTTTATTTTTACCATTACGATAGTAAACCGATAAAAAAGTATTTCGAATAGTGTTTATATCGTGAGAGGATTTTAAGATTTGTGAATTATTGGTGCTACTTACTTTGAAAGAAAAATTAATAAAAAATAAAATTGTATTAATTAAATCAATAGACGGCAGGTGAAGAGTTTGTTAGTAATTACCTACAGATTACATCTCAATAAAAACACAGGTTCCGATCACCTCACTGGCTTAGCATCAGGATTGGTTGTTGGTTGCTTTTGTTTTACGGCATATCAACCTTTTTCAGGTTATTTAATGCCGAATCTAGTTATTTTGAGGAACGATTTTTAATGGAGTATATATATTTTTTTTTAAGTCGGATTCTATTTAACCCATAGTTGGGACCCTAACAGGTACTACCATTCCAGGTCAGAGTGGACCTGGGAGCAATGGCAATTAAAGGGTGGCTCCACACTCCCCAAGGCCCGCAAGGTGGGGCCTCACCATCGGATATAGTTTTAGGTCATATCCAGGACCATTAGCATCAGGAAGGGCAGGTTTAGGTGATTATGGCTAAGTGGTTTACTTCTAATTGCGCGGCTACTATTGCTTAAAAGCAGCATGCATACCACAGATTTGTCCAACATAAATCCAGTACAAATAGACAAAAGTTTATAGAAGCTCGAACTAACTGTAATAAGGAAATAGCGACAGCTAAGAGCAAATATACCGAAACCACCAGAAAACGCATTGAAGTGCAGAAATTAGGAACTCTTGACTTCTGGAAAATCTATAACAGTGTAGTAAATAATGGGCAATCAACAATTCCCTCACTATCCAACAATCTTGAAGTTGTTTGCACGGCAACAGAAAAGGCTAATTTGCTTGTCCATCAGTTCGCCTCCAACTCTACTTTGGACTTAGCAAACCACTCCCTCTTCCAGATTTTCCACTGCAGTCGTAAATAAATGAATATAACGGCATAAAGTAGGAATTGATTCAAACACACCTTGTACGTATTAGTTCAGTATCTGGGTAGATGCAAGATATCTCCAGATTACAACTGTCCATTGCTTACATTCAGTATGCTGCCATCTGTCTCAGAGAGTGGAGGATTTCATTTGTTGTCATAAACGCACTGTTTTTCAAACACTATAAATTATAATCAAGGTAAGTTTATGAAATGCAAAAATTCCCAGTGGTAGTTTAACTATTGAACTTCAAAATTTTTTTTAGTTTGAAGACAATCATGGACTTAGTCATTTCTTTTTTTGCATGGTGCAGAACTTAAATTAAGACCTAAAACTGCACTGTTTGTTCATTTTCACCAGGATTTGACGTCCCTAAGGGACTTTTGGGGCTAAATAGGTGGGTGGGGGCAAATGCTAAACTTAGTCATTTTTTTATGCCTTGTTCACTGTGCAAACATTGGGGACCATGCATGCTTCACTTGTTTTTTTTTTTTTTTTTCTTTTGGAGGGGGGTGGGTGAAAACGTTGGTCAATATTTAAAATGCTAGCACATAACAGATAAAAAAAATCAACAAAAAAAAATTTAAAAAAAAAAGTCATTCTATGTTAATTTCAACAAAAATATTTTTTTGTTACAAAGAAAATACAAGGAAACATGAATGGAGAATTTTTAGAAACTTTAAAAGTTGTGCATTTTACTGACATCTTGGAGCAACTCCATATACACCACCTCCAACTCCTTTCTTTCTTTGATCCCGGCTAAAATTCAGCCCCATTTAGAGTTCAACCTGCTTGTTTATTTTTGGACTTTTTCTCCCCAGCCCAACACTAATGAATTAAACAAATGGACATCTTTTTATATAATCTCATTTTTACTCATATATGTGTGTGTGTTGCTATTTATTTTGATTGTTGCTATTTTTTCTGATGAGTTAAGAGCATAATAGATTCACTGATTGATATAATAATTAAGCGATTGATTTTGCGCTATGAAACATCTTTATCTGAGAGTCCATCTTTCAAACTCCTTGGCCTAACATTCACAGGAAACATGAGTTGAAACATTTACATTGAAGGCATTGCCAGGGCCGCTGCAAGAAAGGTGGGCTCTCTCTACCGTGCTAGAAAACTACTAACACCCGAAAGTATCCTGTACCTCTATAAGGCCACCATTCGCCCATGTATGGAGTATTGCTGCCACATCTGGGCTGGTGCATCGGCTACTAGTCTATCGCTCCTTGACAAGGTTCAAAAGAGAGTCGCAAACCTGATAGGCCCTGAACTGGCATCTAAGCTTCAGCCTCTGTCCCATCGACGAAATGTTGCATCCCTCTGCCTTTTCTACAAGTATTTTAGTGCCGAATGCTCTGACGAACTGCAATCACTTGTGCCCCCACGACGTGAGCACCCTTGACAAACCCGACAGGCTGCTAAATCCCACCCCCACACTGTAGAGATCCCTAGATGTAAAAGATCTTTTTACTCCAATAGTTTCTTCCCCAGAACCGCTAGACTCTGGAATTCCATTCCAGGTCCCTGCTTCCCCAACAGTACTGACGTGCAGAAGTTCAAGTGTAACGTGAACCGACACCTTGCTGCCCAAATCCCTACATAGTACCCCAGTAGTTGTTGCTCCTGATAGTAGCCCCCTACACCAAAGTGGCAATTTGCCTTGTTTGGGGTGAAAATGTAAAAAAAAAAAAAAAAAAAAAAAAAAGATACTGTCAAGAATTGTAAATGTCAACTGAATTAAAGGAATAAATTGCAAGATGGTCAACATCATGAACTTTGGAATATAGACTTTTGTCATTCGTTCATTAGATTGCTCTGTAATTACACTGAGCTTCTTAAATGAGGATTGGTTTATATTATAAGGAAACGAAGTATATTTCCACAGAAATATATGTTATTTTTTTAACCCTCTACCCCACAACTCCCCCTCCCTATTTTTCTTTGATCCCTTTTTGTCTTCGGGGGGGGGGGGAGGCACCAACCCAGAGAACACTGGGCGCTTTACCATTTAGAAAGGGTTGGGAGGGTCCTACTAACACTTTCTACTTATTTTTCAGACTTGTGTTTCCTCACCCGACGCCAATGAAATATGCATCAAATGATTTTTTATTATAAAATTTTTTGTTACTAGCAAGGGAGGAGGGGGGGGGCTTTGCTGAGTTTCTTAAATATGATATTTTAATTTGTATTATTATCATGATTTCAAAAGTAAAAAAAAAAAAAAAAAAAAAAAAAAGTATTTGGGTGCTATCAGCTAGAATCGAAACCGAAACTGTAGCATTCAAAAGCTGGTGACGTTACCACTGTACCAACGTGACACGCATATGAACTGATTTAAAATTAAAAAAATAAACTAAGATGAATGGACAAAATGCATAAAGATTTTTTTCAATTTTGACCCATTTGTGACCCCCCTTAAAAAACTATTTTAACCGGTTTAAGTCCTATAAAAGAATGGTCCGTACAATGATTTCAGGCCCCTAACGCAGCTCTGCGACTTTTGTTTCGGAGAGATAGAGTTTGAAAATTTGGTGACAGACGGATATATATATATATATATATATATATATATATATATATGCCTTTTATAAATTAGATTGAAAAAAAAAAAAAAAAAAAAAAAATGATCTGATCCAGTATCTAAAGTGGTGTGTTTGCGGAAGCTAGGAATAGCATAGAACAACAACAAAAGATGCAGAGACGAGGATGACTATAAAACCTCCTCCTTCCCCCCCATCCAAAAAAATTTTTTTGAGTGGTCTTGTGCCTAAGTTTTTATTTTTCCATTTTGCTTGTGTACATTTCAGGAAAATAAGAAATATATACCTCAAATAACATTATTTAGAAAGCCATTCTTAGCACAGTGAAGATGGAGACTTTTAAACCATTCTGCACTAAAGCCTAACACTTTAATAAACAAAAGAACACCGTAAAATAGAATTTGACTTGAAAATCCTATCTAAACACAAATTTATTGAATTGTTCACAATATTTTTTTTGTGTCGATTGCTGCAATTTCATTGGCTGAAAGTTTTGGAATGTTTTGTTAATTTAGGTACCCTGCTGGAATATGCAGACAAGACGTCGGTTTTAGTACTGTCCTTATTCTACACATCTACAAAACACTACAGTCCATTTTTATGCTCTTTGAAGAAAACTATCACAACACTAATATACATTCTTCAAGAATGTTCCAATCTGTTGAACCAACTAATGTTTCAATTTGAAGCACATGTTTCCACACGGAAATCGTATAGCAAACTCCACTCTCCCCAATGGTTCACTTTTACTTGTGCAGCTGCCATTGCTCAAAGGCAGCATGCATATCACAGATTTAACCGACACAAGTCCAGTACAAACAGACCAAAAATTATAGAAGCTAGAAGTAATTGTAAGAAAGAAATAGTGACAGCTAAGAGAGAATATACCGAGACCTCCAGAAAACGCATCGAAGCACAGAAATTAGGAACCCCACTCTCTCCAATGGTTTACTTTTAGTTGTGGAGCTGCCATTGCTATTAGAAAGTTAATTACACCTGAAAGTATCCTGTACCTCGACAAGGCCACCATTCGCCCATATATGGAGTATCGTTGTCACATTTCGGCTGGTACATCTGCTACTAGTCTATCACTCCTGGACAGGGTTCAAAAGAGAGTCGCAAACCTGATTGGAAACAATTACGGATACTTTATCCAAAAACGGGTACCCACTCGATGTGATTAGGTCAGTTATTCAAAAGAAATTGGCTGAATTCTCTCAAATTAAAGAGAATATAGTAGCCAAATGTTCAATTTATCTTCGTTTGCCTTGGTTGGGTACAGTAAGTGAAAAATCTGCTAAACAAATAAGTTCAGCAGTTCATGGATGTTATTTTGCTGCCAACGTGCGTGTTGTGTTCTCTATGAGAACTTTATTACCATCTTCTCAAAAAGACGTTCTACCTCCCCCCCCTACACACACACCATAATAGTAACGTTATTTACAATTTTGAATGTGGTTGCGGTGCCAACTACTTGGGTCGAACGACATTAAGATTAGATGGAAGAATCCAACAACATGTACCCAGTAAAATTAGGAATTGAACCTACCGGGCAACGGACGTTGTTACTAACACATACGGGTCCTCAATTACTGATCATTTACTTAAAAACCCGTCTTGTGCAGCAAACTTTAGCACAGACTCTTTTTCTATTCTGAGTCGTGCTCATTCACTATATCACCTTAACATCTTGGAGACTATTCATGTTCGACTTAGAAAACCTTCCCTTTGCAAACAAAGGGAATGCCTCCTGGGTTTGAACGTGATTAATCTCTAGGGTATTCGACCATAACGCTGTTTTATTTTAATCGTTTTTCCCACTTTTTTTTTTTCTCCCCGTAAATTGAATAAAACGCAATTTTAATCGCTTTTTCATTCTTTGTTTTAAAAATTCACTCGATACAGTTTTGAGAAGCGAGGGTCGAAACCGGTCAGCTGGTTCCCCCATTTCTCTTTCTTTCCTCTCCTGTTCCCCCCCTTTTTTCCCCCCTTTTTGGAGTGTGTGAGTGAGTGAGTGTATTTGTTTAACGGCATTTCAACCTCTAAGAGTCATTTAATGCCAAAAAAGTTTTGTTGGTATAATAGATTTTCAGTTTCTTGTAAAAATTTTTTAAGTTTCTTGAAAAAGTTTATCTTTTGAAGCAAGATGTTTTAGGTTTTCTGAAAAATTGTTTTAGTTGTAAGAGATTTGTTTTTCTAAACTGAATTTTACTTGTTTGCTTTATAGGAGTTTGAATACATTTGTTTCTTTTAAATAGTTTATGATTTGTTGGGGTTCCACTTCCTGGAACACTTTTCTAATGTTTGTTGTTTTAAAATATTTCTTCTGAGTGTGTTTGTGTTTTCTACATTCTGTCAGTAGATGTTTAATTGTTAGTTGTTGATTGCAGAGTGTGCAATTTGGTGTTTCCTCCGCTTTGATTAGGTAGGAATGAGTTAATTTTGTATGTCCGATTCTTATTCGGTTTAGTACAATTTCTTCTCTTCTTCCTTTAAAAATTTTTTGTTTTTCGTTTTTAATTATTGGTTGATGTTCATGCAATTTGTTTGCAGTGCATTTGTTCCATTCCTCTTGCCACATGTTTTCTATATATTCGTTGATTTTTCTTTTTAGGTCTGTGTGTGGTATTTTAATTTTTTCCATTTGGTGGTTTGTGGCTTCTTTAGCCAGTTTGTCTGCTTTTTCATTTCCTGGGATGCCGACATGACTTGGTATCCAGGCTATTATAATTTTTTTATTGTTTTTTTCGGTTATTTCATTGTATTCTTGTATAATTTCTGTGATAAAAGGATGTTTAGATTTTACTTCAAGGGCCATGATACAGGATAGGGAGTCTGTATATATTATGGCTTTTTGTTCGTTGATGTCTTTGATGTGTTTGAGAGCTATTTTGATGGCCTGCAGTTCGGCTGTATATATTGAAGCCTCGTTGGGCAGTCTTATTTGATATTGATTTTGTCCATCTGTGCATGCTGCGCTTGTTCCGTTTATAGTTTTAGACCCATCGGTGTATATTTCTATGTATTCTGCATATTTTTCTCTTAGTTCTCCAAAGTTGCTTCTGTTTGTTATATTATTTGTAATGTTTTTCTTGTAAGTAGTAAGTGTTATGTCGGTTTCTGGTTTGTGTAATGTCCATGGGGGTCTGTCGTTTGTTTTCTGAGTAATTATATTGTCGGGGTTTTCATTGATTTGATGTATTATTTCTTTAATTCTGTGTCCAAAGGAGGGTATACTTTTTGGTTTCCTTGAATAAGAGTTTGTACATTGTAAGTTGAAGGTAGTTTTGTATGTTGGGTTTTCGGGGTTGGTTTGTAGTTTTGTTGCGTATTGTAACGCTAGTTTTTTCCATCTTAAGTGCAGGGGTAGTTCTTGGGCTTCTACATGAAGGCTTTCCATTGGAGAAGTTCGGTAGGCTCCCAGGCTGAGTCTTAAACTTTGATTCTGTATTGTTAGTAGTTTGTTTTTGTAGGATTTGTAAGTAGAGCTGTATATGGCACAACCATAATCCAGTTTGGATCTGATATGTGAGCGGTATATTTTGAGCATTGTAGCTTGATCTGCTCCCCAATCTAGTTTTGATACTATTTTTAAGATATTTATTGCTTTTAAGCATTTTTGTTTTAATTTGTTAATGTGCTCCTTGAAGTTTAGTTTGTTGTCTAAAATGATCCCTAGAAATTTGGTGTGTTGTACTACTGGTATTGGTTGTCCATCTAGTTTGAGCTGTGGGTCAAGGTGGTATTTTCGTTTCCTACAAAAGTGGATACATGTGGTTTTGCTTTTGG
This sequence comes from Euprymna scolopes, assembly GCF_053919585.1. Classification (NCBI taxonomy): domain Eukaryota; kingdom Metazoa; phylum Mollusca; class Cephalopoda; order Sepiida; family Sepiolidae; genus Euprymna; species Euprymna scolopes. The sequence goes on from NC_136526.1 coordinate 7,824,115, forward strand.
ACATTTTAAATCCATTTTGGTTAACCCAAAGGTCTATTTTGTTAAGGCAATGTTGCATTTGTCTTTCAATAGTTGGCATATTTGGTGATGAGTAAGTTATTGAAAAGTCATCAACAAATAGTGTTTTTTCGAATCCCATGTTAACATTTTCGATTATACTGTTGATTTTAATTAGAAAAAGGGTGGCAGATAGTACGCTACCCTGTGGTACCCCTGTTTCTTGTGTGTGTTGATCTGATGTTGTATTTCCTAAGCATACTTTAAATGTTCTGTGGGATAGGAATTCTTGGATAAATTTTGCTAGGTTTCCTCTGATTCCCATATTATGAATATCTTTCAAGATTCCATATCTCCACGTGGTGTCATACGCCTTTTCAATATCAAAAAAGATTGAGACCACGTGGTGGTTTCTTATTAGACCGTTACGAATATATGTTTCTAGCCGAATAAGTTGGTCATTAGTACCTTGATTTTGTCTAAATCCACTTTGGTGCGTAGAAATGAGGTTATATTTTTCTAAATGCCACATTAGTCTTGTATTGACCATCCTTTCTGTTGTTTTGCATATACAGCTTGTTAAGGCGATAGGACGATAACTGGTAGGGTTGGAGTGATCTTTTCCTGCTTTAGGAATTGGGATGATATTGGAGTCGAGCCAGTGTTTTGGAAAATTGTTCGTCCACCATATTTTGTTAATTATCTGTAAGAGAATGTTGAGAGATGTGTCTGGCATGTGTTTTAGAAATTGATAGTGGATGTCGTCTGGACCAGTAGCTGTATCTTTACTTTTATGAATTGCATTTTTTAGTTCTGTTATAGTGAAAGAGGTGTTATAGTATTCTTTGTTATTGGATGTGAAATTGAGTTTTTCTTTTTCTGCGTTGTTTTTGTATTTTTGGAATTTGGGGGAGTAGTGGTTGGATGATGAGTTTTGGCTGAATTCATTTGCGATTATGTTTGCTATTTCTTTTTTGTCTATAGTTTGTCTACCATTTGGTGTATTTATATTATTTATTGGTGTTCCAAGTTTTTTTCCAGTTATTTTTCTTATTATTTCCCATGTTTTTTTTGATGGCGTGTTGTTGTTCAATTTGGAAATATAGTTTTGCCAGGTTTCTTTTTTGCTTTTTTTTATAATATAGCGTGCTTTTGCTCGTGCTTGTAGGTATTTTTAAAGGTTGGGTTTTGTAGGATGTTGTTTGAAGTGTTTTAGCATTTTTTTCCTGTTGGTTATTGCTTGCTTACATTCTATTGTGAACCATGGCGTTGATTTTGGGTGTGGTTTGGTGGAAGATTTTGGGATTGTCTTGGTTGCTATTTCGTTTAGTGTATTGGTGAAAGCTAACATAGGATCTGGTTTGTTAACTATTTCTTGATTAATTAGATTTGTGCAAAGTTTGCTAAATTCAGTCCAGTTAGCTTTATTAATTTGCCATTTTGGTTTTGATTCTTCTGTTGTAGGTTCTTGGGTTTTGAGAAAAATTGGGAAGTGATCGCTGCCACACTGGTCGTTATGTACCTCCCATTGGAAGTCCATAAATATTGTGGGGGAGCATAGTGTTAGGTCGATAGCTGATGTCGTTCCTGTGCCTGGGTGAAGGTATGTGTGTGTTTTGTCATTAAATATAGTTACTTCGGGTGATTCCAGTAATGATTCAATGGTTTTCCCATTTTGATTAATATTCTCACTTCCCCACATTTTGTTATGGGCGTTGAAGTCCCCCATTAATATAAAAGGTATGGGGAGTTGTGTTATAAGATCTTCAATTTCGGTTTTGTTTAGTTTATGTTTAGGTGGAATGTATATTGAACAAATGGTTATTGGTCGGTGAAGTGTAACTTTAATTGCTATTGTTTGAAGGTTTGTTTGGAGTTGTAATTTTATATGTGGTATCTGTTTTTTTATTATAATTGAAGTGCCACCTGTGGGTCGATTATCTGCTTGTGATCTGTTTGTTTGATTGTAGATGTGGTATCCTTTGAAGTTGATGGTGTCCGTTTCTTTTAGAAGAGTTTCCTGTAGGCCGATTATGCTGGGGTCATATTGTGCTATTATATGTTTGATTTCTTCGTAGTTTGGTTTTATGCCTCTGCAGTTCCACTGTATGATGTTTTTATTCATTTCCATAAGTTCGTTTAATTATTAATTTTTTTTCCTTTTTTTTTTCTGTTTGGTTTTTGTTTAGGTTTTTATATCTATTATTCTATTGGTTTGTTGTGTTTTGAGTGGTTTTTGCTTTGTGTTTACTTGAACTGCTTGGTTCCTCAGTCTCCATTTTCTCTTCCTGATCAGTTCTGTTTTTGGAGCTAGATTTTTTCCTGTGACTCTCGATTTCAATCAATTCAAATTTGTTTTCATTTTCGATTAATATTGTCTCTGTTTTTTGTTTACTTTGATTTTTGGAAAGAGGATTTGTGTTTTCCCGTTCTGTTTCCATCTTTCCAGATATTGTGTTTTTATCTTCTGCTTTTGTCCTTGTACGTGATTTGGATCTTTCACGGTTTATTTGTGGTTTTTGCTGTTCGGGTTCTTTTTTGCTCTTTGGGACTTGTTTTAGGTCATTTGACTGAGTTTTCAAAGATACTGATATTTGTTTCTTGTTTTCGTTTTGGTTAGTTTTTAAAGTTTCAATTAAATTTTTGAGTTCGGAGATTAGTTTAAGTAGGTCTTGGTTTTGGGTTGTTTGGTTTGAAGTTTTTGTAATGTCTGCGTAAGTGTTTATTTTTTCTCGAGAGCTTGCTATTTTCCTTGCTTCAGGAAAGGGCACATTTTGTTTGTATTTTATTTCGGCTATTTCTTTTTCTTTTGTGTAGATTTTGCATATTTTAGAGTATGCTGGGTGTCTTTCTTGGCAATTTGGGCATTTTGTTTCGTTTGGGCATTCACTTTCAGTATGGTTAGGTTCTTTTAAGCCACATTTTCCACATACTTTCTGTCCTTTGCATGCTTCTCTGCTATGTCCATATTTATGACACTTATAACATCTCAGAGGGGCTGGTATATATTGTTCTACTTTTTCTATTGTGTATCCGATTTTTATTTCTTTGGGAATGTTTGGTGTATTGAAAGTTAGTATGTAGGTTTTTGTAGGTATGGTTTGACCATTCCTTTTTATGTTTATTCGGACGTGATCGATTACTCCCTGTTTTCTTAGGGCATTTTCTATTTCTTCTGCTGTAGCCAAGCTTAATTCATGGCTTTTTATAACACCTTTTGATGTGTTTAGTCTTTCGTGAGCATAACTTTTGCATTTATAGACATGGAATTTTTCCATCTCTAAGATGTTTTTTGCGTCTTTATAGTTGTCGACTGTGACAAGTAGATTGCCATTTTTCATTTTTTTTGCTGTTTTTGGGTTGCTGTTTTGAGACAGAATTTTTTCGATTAGGAATGGAGATAGATCGCTGATCTTTTTTCCTTCCAAGGTTTCGATTACTATGAATCTTGGATATTTTTCTTTATCAATTATTTCATAGTTATATTCTTGTTCACTGTCTGAGCTGGTTACGTCAGAGTGGGTTCTTTTCGATTTTGTAGTATTTTTTTGATTTCTGGGTTTTTTGTTTGGGTTTATTATATCCATAGAAGTTTGTTTAGATTTTCATCTCTCTTGCTCCCCACCCTCCTCGGAGCCCGAAATTGGGAGATGTAAGGGGGGAAACCCATTCGCCCTTTCATCCCAGGGATACAAAAGAGATATACTCAATTGATTGAGTTTGTTCCATCATTTCCTGTTTCCTCCTTTAGTTTCTTCTTTCCCAGTTTGATAGAAACGTTCGTTCGGGAGCAGTTGTGTGGTTTTTGTCTCATCAATTGATTGGCCCTTGCCATCGCCTTCTAACACTTAACTGGTTTGTCTATGTTTGTAGTAATGAAATGTATTATCTTTGGATTAAGTTTTTTTTTTTTTTTTTTAAATTTTATTTAGATGTTATAATTGATATTTTCAGTGTAAGTGTTAGGGCTTGACATGACTAGCCGATTGGTTGGATCGGGCCTCTCCAACCGCCCGTCTAGCCTAGTACAAGGCCAAAGTAGAGTGTTGCTACAGGTACCTTTATTTTCCCTAGGCATCGGTTGCTCAGCCACCAGGATCCTTTTCCTAGGCATCACGGGTTGCCACCCACGGCCAACAGGTAGCCCCGTTGAGGGACTTTTACCCTCTGCAGGGGGAACAGTCGGCATATTCTAATGCCCTGCCGACAAGGTCAACCGGGAAGTAGAGAAGGAAAAAAGGAGGGGGGAAGGGGAGGGGGCTGTTGTTTTTATTTTGTTTTTGTAGAACATAATTAAGTTTTACAAAAGAGAATAGAAAACAAAAACAGAAATCGATGTAGGTGCGTTTCGTCTCAGGAAGCCAATAGGCAGCCTGATCTGGTAGCACCAGCCCTTTTTGGAGAGAAGATTAAAGGAATACATATATATATATTTATATATATACAAATTTACTTTTAATCATGAATCATAAAAGTCTTCCCTTCCTAATTGCAATATTTAAATTTTGTATCCCTAAAAACATTATGATAGAATGAGTGATGATTGACTGCCTAAGGCACTTTTGTACAGTCAGCTTCAGACAGGTAAAAGGGATGCTAGCCGCCCACTGTTGAGGTACAAGGATAAGCATATATCATTCACTGGACAAAGCGGGAGAGGGCAGAGCGGTAGCTCTAGATATATCTAAGGCTTTTGACAGGGTATGGCATGAGGGTCTCCTCAGGAAGATTAGATCTTACGGTATCACTGGTAGAATACTTAACATAATTAAATCCTTCTTAGATAAGAGAAAAATCCAGGTTGTCCTCGACGGTCGTACATCTAAACAATATGATATAAATGCGGGAGTGCCCCAGGGATCTATCCTTGGACCTCTGCTGTTCCTGATATTCATAAATGACCTCCCCGACAAAATTGCCTCTGAGATGGGTATATATGCTGATGACACCACACTCTATAGCAGGCATGACAGGAAAACAAATGAACATATATCTAAAGTAATGGCAGAAACACTAGAGGATGACCTCCAATCAGTAGTGGAATGGGGACAAAAACGGATGGTCACGTTCAATGCCGCCAAGACAAAACTGGTTTCATTCAATAATTACAAGAAACCTCCTCTACCACCTATAGCAATGGCCAACGACTCTTTATCTGAGAGTACGTCTCTCAAGCTCCTTGAAACATGAATTGGAACAATTACATCGAGGGCATTGCCAGGGCTGCTGCGAGGAAGGTGGGCTCTCTCTACCGTGCTAGAAAACTTCTAACACCCAAAAGTATCCTGTACCTCTATAAGGCCACTATTCGCCCATGTATGGAGTATTGCTGTCATATTTGGGCTGGTGCATCGGCTACTAGTCTCTCGCTCCTTGACAGGGTTCAAAAGAGAGTCGCAAATCTGATAGGCCCTAAACTGGCATCTAAGCTTCAGCCTCTGTCCCATCGTCGAAACGTTGCATCCCTCTGCCTGTTCTGCAAGTATTATAATGGCGAATGCTCTGAAGAACTGCAAGCACTTGTGCCCCCACGACGTGAACACCCTCGACAAACCCGACAAGCTGCAAAATCCCACCCCCACACTGTAGAGATCCCTAGATGTAAAAGATCTTTCTACTCCAGTAGTTTTCTTCCCCAGAACTGCTAGACTTTGAAATTCCATTCCAGGTCACTGCTTCCCCAACTGTACTGACATGCATAAGTTCAAGTGCAACGTGAACCAACATCTCTCTGACCTAATCCCTACATAGTACCCCAGTAGATGTTTCCCCTGATAGTAGCCCCCTACACCAAAGTGGCAATGTGCCTTGTTTGGGGTGAAAATGTAATAAAAAAAAAAAAATAAAAAAAAAGCTTAATTACAATCTGACAACAACTAACATCCCACGATCCACTTTTGAACAAACTGCTTCTGACAGGAAACAATGGATAGACATGTCACAATGCCTTAAAAGTCTTTGAATACAATAAAATCATAAGGGATCAGATAGATGATGTCTATCCTAACTCACAGTGTGGGTTTAGATCTGGCTAGGGCACTGGATAGGATTTTTTTCTGTTAGCTAAGTGGCCGAAAAAGCATGCAAGAAAAACAATGAATTGTACATGGTCTTTGTCGACCTTAATAAAGCTTTCAACACAATGAACAGAGAGGCACTTTGGAAAGTACTGAAAAAACTTGAAATACCAACTAAGGTTCAGGCTGCATTAAGGCAAATGAAAAATGTTTGGTGGGATGCTAGGGCATCAGAATTGCACAAAGCTGCAAACAGGAAAGATAGCAAAGCATTTTATGATGGTCTGAGGAAAATGTATTGTCTGAGAGAAAGTGGTGCTCCACCAGTGCTTGCTTCTGACGGTACAACACTTAACTGAAAAGTGTGAAATATTGCCGTGATGGGAAGAGCATTTCAAGACAGTGCTGAACTCAACCTCTACCGTTGATAAGGATGCACTTGCATCAATTTTTCGACGCCCAGAACTACCACAGCTTGCCGTTGAACCTTCTTTGGAAGAAGTCGTTGACAGCGTCAAGCAATTATCTTCAGGTAAGGCCCCTTGGAAAGATGGTTTACCATGGAAAATTTATAAGTACGGGGGCCAAAACACTAGTTAAAAAGCTGCATCAGCTTTTTAAAACCATTTGGTTTTATGGACAAGTTCCACAAGATTTTAAGGATGCGGATATAAAAAAACTTTTATAAAGAACAAACGTAATCAGCATTATTGCGACAATTCTTATGAAATTTCTCTTTTTTGTATCCAAATAAAATCCTGGCGCGTGTAATTCTCAATAGAATCATAAGGGATTGGGTAGGTGACGTCTATCCTAAGTCACAGTGTGGGTTTAGGTCTGGCTGGGGCACTGCAGATATGATTTTTTCTTTTTGACAAGTTGCCGAAAAAGCATGGGAGAAAAACAGTGAATGGTACATGGTCTTTGTCAACTTTACAAAAGTTTTCGACACCGTGAACAGAGAAGCACTTTGGAAGGTACTGAAAAAGCTTGGGATACCAGATGCAACGCTCAATGTTATGATATCATTCCATGACGTCATGAAAGGATTTGTGATCTCACATGGTTCTGCTTCGGATCAAATGGTACAATGCAATGGTGTGTGCTCTCTCCAGTTCTATTTGCGTTGTATTTTTCGGTGATGCTTCGGCATGCATACAGTGATTTCCATGGTGGTGTGAACTTATAATTTTGTACCAGCGGTGGATTGTTTAACGTAAAAAACTTTGCTAAGAACCCAAATGATATATGACATGCTATTAACTGATGCTGCTTTGGTCGGTACATCGTATGCTGAAGTGCAAGAATTTGTCTGAAGCCAGCAAATCATTTGGACTGACGATAAGTATTAAGAAAACTGAAGTAGTTCATCAGTCGCTTCCTCATCAAAAGCAAATGGTGTGAAACAAAATCCTCCAATTCATTCTTTTCCTGATTATTGTATTACAATAGATGGGAACAATTTGAAATATGTCAAATATTTCACATACTTCGGTAGCATGGTGGACTCAAATGGATCCTTTGACGATGAAATTGTAAATCGTATAGCAATGGCAACATCGGCTTTTGATAAACTTCGGAACCGTTTCAGGTATAAAGCTAGAAACTAAAATCAGAATGTACAGGGCTGTTGTTCTGACAACTCTCTTATACGGTGTTGAGCCTTGGACATCTTACCGCTCACATATCATGCAAACAGACGTATTTAACAAACACTATCTTCGCACAATATGTGGAGTTACCCTGAAGGACAAGGCGACCAATGCTGATCTCTTTGGAAAGTGTGATGTCAGTGGAATTGAAACTTGTTTTTATGCAGTGTTAGTTATGTTGGGCCGGACACGTACTTAGAATGAGTGATGATAGAATATATGTGGCACAAACTTTTATAGACAGTTTTTCTCACAATCAAGGTGGTAGTATCTATGTCTACTTGTCTCAGAACAAAAGGGGCACATACCTTCTTATTTATCCAAACCAAAACGTGGTGAGACGACAACAACTATGGAAGGCAGTAATTGCAGTGAATACAGTCAAGAGATTCAGAGTTTCTATCCATCGCGGTTACCACCTGACGAAAGCCAGAGGAATAGTTGGCCGAAACGTTGTGAAACCACAACTAAGAAAGATGAGGATAATAGTCCGCGATAAATAAATAAAATCAGAATGTACAGGGCTGTTGTTCTGACAACTCTTATACGATATTGAGGCTTGGACATCTTACCGCTTACATATCATGCAACTGGACGTATTTCACAAACCCTGCTTTCGCACAATATGTGGATTTACCCTGAAGGACAAGGTGACCAATGCTGATCTCTTTGGAAAGTGTGATGTCAGTGGAATCGAAACTTTTCTTATACAGTGTCAGTTACATTGAGCCGGACACATAGTTAGAATGAGTGATAGAATGTCTACAGGAATTTTGTACAGTCAGCTTCAGACAGGTAAAAGGCATGTTGGCCGCCCACTGTTGAAGTACAAAGATACGCTTAAGCACAATCAGACGACTAACATCCCATTGACAACTTTCGAACAAACTGCCAGGAAACAATGGAGACTGACATGTCGCAATGCCTCAAAAGATTTTGAATTAGGAAGAGTACAATAACTCAGAGAATCAAGAGAAAAGAATTGGCTGCCAGACCAAATGACATTTCATTGAATGCATTTTCATGTACGGCTTGTGGTTGCATCTGCAAGTCATTGGCGGGGCTCAAGTCGCATAAAAGACAGAAACACCGAAACTGAAATTAGTTTCTTTGAGACGCTCACACATCAAAATGAGAATAATGGAAATAGTATTCCAACGTGACAGAGAGATATGGAGAAAAAAAAAAAAGGAACATCCAGAAAAAGTCTTACAATAAAGACGAAACATTAATGACTGTGTGACTTGGTTTGTTCCTTGATATATAAAGTAGCAAGCTTGCCCGATCATAAAATATACTTAAATATGATACTTTATTACTACATATTTCGTATTTATTATTATATTGGACCCAATATATAGTAATGATTTAAAAAGATTAAAAAAAAAAATGACTTGTGTGCCACCACCAAGAATCGAAATCAAAATGTCTAGCTTACTTTTTCCTTTGACGTTAATGCCTGAACTATGAAGACATGTTTGCTGCATGAACCAATAGTGATTACGTTACGCGTGCATATTCGTAATGCCGTCGTTCAACTTTCACCTGGCAAATTTCATTTATTTTTAATTTTGACACTTTTGCACCAATTTTCCCCAAGCTAAAACCCAAATATCAAGTTTTACATGGGTTCGAATAGCCTATATATTAAGTTTCATGTCCGTAGACCAAAAACTCACAGGGGAGTTTGGTAGGCAAAATTTTTTAAACAAATATATACATGAATACATAAATATATATAGAAAGAGGTTTGTGTTTATTATAACCTTTTTACGCAAATATTACGCAGGTATAAATCATGTAGAATATCTGCATGAATATAATTACACGTAATAGTTAACTAAAGATTATCATCCCATAAGAAAACCGAAAAAAAAAAAAAAACCAATAGGGAATTAATTAAAATGAATGTTTAAAAAAATATGCAAATTAGCTAGATCTTTCGCTAGTGAATGCAATTCCATGACCCATATATAACAAAGTTGTATTTTCTTTTTAAAGAAATAGAAAAAAGTCTTGCTTTCTTTCTGTTGTTCTTGGCCTTCGATCAAAGTGTAGTATCTGTTCTAATGCTACTCTTAAGGTAATTTGTCTCGGTCAATGCAGGGGAAACCCTTTATACTGAGACAATTATTATTTTTGGTCCCTACCAGAGTGCCCCTTTTGCCTTTTTTTTTGGGGAGATGGTTTTTCCCCCACATTAAAAACGACCTTGTGTCACATTTTGCTTTCGTGGGGAAGCAAATAAATACTAATAGAAAAAACGGATTTTTAATATGAATATCAATACACACACAAAAAAAAAATTATAGGAGTATAATATATTTTATTACCATTTCATCTGCTTAGTTACACATGTTTCGGTTACCGAATCATATCAACGACCCAGTAACTTTGTCAGACTTTAACAGAAAAAGGAACATCCAGAAAAAGTCATACGATTCGGTAACTGAAACATGTTTAACTAAGGAGATAAAATGATAATAAAAAAATATATTTGCTCTGCAATAGTATTGAGCACTTTCTTTAGGGTTTTACTAATTACCATTTTTGCTAAATATATATATATATATATATATATATATATATATATATAGTCTAAAGAAGCTTTGAATAAAAAAAATACAAAAATAAAAATAAAAAATGCAGTTTAAATTTCCGGATGGAAAAAATATATTAACTTTAACCTATCGCAGACTTAGCACCTATGTAATCCGACTTTTAAAATGTTTATAATGACCAAAGAGAATTCATTTTATATAAGGACTAGCAGGGCTACCCGGCGTTGCTCGGGACCGTATAAACAATGAAAAAACAAAAGCAGATGTTGAACATATGTTTTATTCTTAGGGGAGAGGAATCTTTCATCTCAAGTTTTAGCGTTACAAACAAACATACATACATACAAACAAACATTTCTCTTTTATATATATAGATAATGACAGGTTTTTTGGGGGCCCCCCTCGAAGATAACTGATCAGTTGACCAACTTCTAGTGGTCCGTTTGACGTGAAATTTCGATATTTGTCATCCGGGTGATGGGGCTTCGATATGATACCAAATTTGTCAAGTTTGGTTCCGTCTTTCAAAAGTTTTAGCGTTACAAACAAACATACATACATACACACAGACGTTTGGCTTTTATATATATAGATGAAAAAAAAAAAAAGAAAAAAAGCCTTTACTAAAATTGTTGAATAGAAATAGACTTAGCATTTTGCATAAGCCGATTTCGCAAAAGTCTTCAATTTTAAAACAGAGAGAGAGACATAAAGAATGGAAATTCCTTAAATGAACTTTTCTGCCATTGTGCTGAACATGATCACTCGTTTGATCATGCAAAAATTATCAAATTCGTTATAGATAGAGCTAAACGAAGACTTCTAAAATCAACACTTATTTCAAATACTAGCACCATCAAGCAAAGAAAGGGTTTCTACAATTTAGACCCTATTATAGGAAATATAATAATCAGAAAACAAAATATGAATACAGATCCTGGGTAATCAGTCTATATATCCTTAACCGTCTCTCCTCATATAATTTTAAAAAAAAAAAAAATCATTTCAGTATATGAATAACGTTTTAATATATATATATATATATATATATATATATGCATAGAATAATCCAATCTTTCCACACGCACACTTATAGATTCTCCCCAGAATGGGAAGGACCTTAGGATTTTTTCCTTTTTCACTCGCATGTGGTCTGTAATCATTTTCTTCTACATTTTTCCTACAAAATCCTGATGATGTCCCCTGAAATAGGGGACGAAACGTTGATTACTATTTTATTAATTTTCAGTTTTCCTTCTCAGATAACATAACGTCAACCATCGCTTGTATTTTTTATTTTATTTTTATTCATATAATTATATATAAACATGTAAAATTTCTTTCCGTTATTTTTCTATAGAACAGATTGCCTTTCCTTTACAAAAAAATAAATATGATAACAAATAAACGAGCTGCGACTCAAAATGACAATAAAAAGATAATCATCAAGCAGGAGAGATAATACAAGAGAAGGTAAAGAAAACAGATTAATAAAAAAAAAAGAAAGAAAGAAATTCCTATTAATTGACCCACACACTTTTATCCATTGTACTTTTTTCTCCTTTTCTATCTTCTGCTTCCAGGATTGTGCTGATTAAAAAGCCAGTAGTTTTTTTTTTTTTTTTTTTTTAGTTTTTCTATTAGAATTTATAAGCACAGAAAATAGAAAACGTATTCTTACTGTCGACTGCCCATATCAGAACCGAAATCTACCAACCTGTCTGCCATCTCGGGGATGATGAAATGGTGGTTACACCGGTGATCTGAGAGAAGAAAAAAAAAAGAGAAAAACGTTGCTTGATTACAAAGAACAATTTCCAATATAAGAGCTTAATATTTAGTTATTTAACACTGTACAGAAGGTCAGAAAACCATTGGTACCGTCGGTTTCAAGCCTAACTTAAGGGGGACCAGTTAATGTTAAATAATGTTAGACTATCGTCAGCCATTTTTTTTTCTTTCTTTTCAATAATTCACAAAGGTTCGTCAATATTTACTGTCAATTTCAAGAAAATGAAACGATCGTACACTTGAATTGATTTTGTTTGTTTTTCCTTTTGGGACTGATTTTTCAGTCACAATTATGAATCGTTTTACTCAATATTAAAATAGCTCTAGGATATCTACACCTATTGAGCTTATATATCTACAGTACAATGGGAACTGTTTTCTTTTAAAAGTATTAATAATACATTAAAATAAACTCTGCTCTTTAGACTCCAGGTCTTATTTCTGCTATAAAATATGAGATATATATATATATATATATATATATACACACACACACATATATATTAGTGATTCCAATATTTTTCACGATTCCAATACAATTACTGATTCCAATTCTTTATAAATCTCTAATTATTTAACTATAAGATCGTTATTTCCCCTAATTTTTGTAAAAACAAATGTTAAATGTGCAGAAATTTTCCTAAACGTAAAAATACACGTGTGTGTGTGTGTGGGGGGGGGATGATCTATCGATTTTAGCTTTACTGATAAAATCAATAAATATTTTATTATTTTATCATTATTACCAGCAATGGAAGATTTTGGTTCGAACAAAAAAAAAAAAAAAAAAAAAAAAAAAAAAGACAAAAGAATCGTTTTGGCATCGGAAAAGAGGCGTCAATTTTTCCGATTCTGATACCGATTCCCCCAAATCTTCCGATTTTTCTGATTCATCATCCCAACTTTAATATAGGTACAAGTGGTACAAAACAGGATAAAAAGTGCTCAATACATTATTAGTAGAGCTGAATATATTTTTTTTTTATTTTTCAACCTCAAGTATTAACTCAGTCCATTACAATTGTGTCGGTACACTGAAGATCGTCTTGCCTCGTCAGATGGTAAGGATCAAAATGATAAGTTAATACTTTAGGTTGAAAATAAAACACACACACACATATATATATATATATATATATATACTAGCTGGACACCCTGCATTGCCCAGTTGTACAATATGATCAAACATGATATTTTCATTTATGCAGACAAGATATATATATATATATATACACACGTTTTATTTTTTATTACCGTATCTTTCTGTTAAGTTACATTATTGTTTCAGCTACCCGGCTGCTTTTTTGGCTGTCTGTAGCATCCTTAGACTTTTACAGAAATGTTCGTTATGATGGGATGAAAGAGTAAATGATGTCAGGAGAGGGGTGCGAGAAGAGCGGAAAAAAGAGGAAGGGAATAAGGGGAAAGGTGGGAGGGGGTGTTTGGTATGTCGGTAATGTTTTAGTTTTGGAGTTTAAGGACCTTGGGTGGTTGTGGGGGAGGGCCTGGGAAGTTCATTTCTGGTGTGGCTGAGAGCATAGGGATACATGGAGGGGGGAAGGGGATATGTGGGGATAGGAGGGGGGGTTACTTTAAAATTCGAGTCTTAATATTTAAGTTTTTCTTTTTTATTTTTGGCGCCTCGTTGGTGAGATGATTTTTTGTTAAGTATGTTTTGACCTGTTGGGTGTTCGCTTAGGTTCGGAGTCGGGGGGGGGGGGGGCTATGATTCGGTTTATTTATTTGGTTTTTATTCGTTAAGTGCTTGGAGAGGGTTAGCTAGCAGCTATTGACATAGTGTATAATACGCTTAATTATGATATTTTAATTTATGCAGATTGCGTATGTCTTATTATTAAATCAATTCTCTACTGAATATTATATATTACGAGGAATAATTTACCTGGTGGACTAATTTGCAAAAAAAAAAATAAATAAATAATAATGATAATAATGTCGTTCATCAAATTCGGTCTGTGTTTGTTTACAATATTATGTCAGTTGATATTTGAGCCTGACGAACTTAAAAATAGTCTTTCATCTGTTAAAGATAAAAAAGAATTTTTACAGAATATTTTACATTAGACCAGCCAAGGTTACACCAGTGTAATGTTAAATATTCCCCTGTAAAAATTCCTTTTTATCTATAAGAGAAGAAGACTAATTTTAAGATCAGATTTTTTTTTATTTTTGATATTTATCAGAAATTTCTCTAAAAAAAAACAAAAAAAAAAACCACATATCTAAGAACACTGCCAGATATATAAATTACCTTTGTGTAAGATTTGCAAAAGATATGCTCAGCTGTTTTGGAACCAATGATTAACTCACACACACACAAAGTGACTTTTATATAATAGTAGAGATTATGGACTATTGAAAAAAAAAAAAAAAAGAAAATTTAAAAAAAAAAAGAAAATTTAAAAAAAAAAAGAAAATTTAAAAAAAAAAAGAAAATTTAAAAAAAAAAAGAAAATTTAAAAAAAAAAAGAAAATTTAAAAAAAAAAAGAAAATTTTAAAAAAAAAAGAAAATTTTAAAAAAAAAAGAAAATTTTAAAAAAAAAAGAAAATTTTAAAAAAAAAAGAAATTTTAAAAAAAAAAGAAAATTTAAAAAAAAAAGAAAATTTAAAAAAAAAAAGAAAATTAAAAAAAAAGAAAATTAAAAAAAAAGAAAATTAAAAAAAAAGAAAATTAAAAAAAAAGAAAATTAAAAAAAAAGAAAATTAAAAAAAAAGAAAATTTAAAAAAAAGAAAATTTAAAAAAAAGAAAATTTAAAAAAAAGAAAATTTAAAAAAAAGAAAATTTAAAAAAAAGAAAATTTAAAAAAAAGAAAATTTAAAAAAAAGAAAATTAAAAAAAAAGAAAATTAAAAAAAAGAAAATTAAAAAAAAAGGAAATTTAAAAAAAAGGAAATTAAAAAAAAAAGAAAATTAAAAAAAAAGAAAATTAAAAAAAAAAGAAAATTAAAAAAAAAAGAAAATTTAAAAAAAAAGAAAATTTAAAAAAAAAGAAAAGAGAAATAAAAGATGGGAACCTACCAGGTTTGCGACCACAGACAAAATAGGCTAGTCTGTCTGTTAATTCATATTGGCATTCCACCAGCCGTTGTGCTAAATCAATGAAACCTTCAGACCTGTGCAAAACAAAATGAAAATCAGAAACTGATTAAATTCAAACACTTCAGGGTAGGTACAACAAACCTAACAGAATTATCTCCCTTGCTTAAAAGATAAAAAAAATATTAGGGATTTATTTAAAGTGTTGGGAATCAGCTTGCGTTGTTTTTCATTACTGTAGTGAAATCATGGCTACCGAGAGTAAAGAAGGCCGATGCACATGACAGCGTGACGTCATTATCAGATTCACTTGTAGGGATATGATCTAGGCTATAAGCAGCAGTTTTTTCTAGTTTTCAGTTTGCTGTTTAACATGGTTTATTCTTGCGTTGTTTCAAATTGCCGGGAAAATTATCCAAAAGGCCCCAAAGTGCATATATTTTCTTTTCCTAAAGAGAAGGAGCAAGTCTCAATTTGGATACGTGCCATTAGAAGGAAATATTTTATTCCAACCAAATATAGTAAAGTAATATTATTTGTTAATAATTAAACGTGTATTTAATTAGAACTGCATTCAAGTACTTTCATAACGTTTGATAACATTGTTAATATAAATTAAAGTACTTTCATAACGTTTGATAACATTGTTAATATAAATTAAAGTACTTTCATGACGTTTGATAACATTGTTAATATAAATTAAAGTACTTTCATAATGTTTGATAACATTGTTAATATAAATTAAAGTACTTTCATAACGTTTGATAACATTGTTAATATAAATTAAAGTACTTCCATAACGTTTGATAACATTGTTAATATAAATTAAAGAAACAATACTATTTATTGCTAATACAGCAAATATGTTGATATTTTTAACTGTTTATTTTCTTATAAGGCGAAAAAGTCTAACAGGAAGGCTGAAAATTTAATTTAATTTTGTTTTAGTTTTGAAAATTATAAACAAATAATTTTTACAGGAGAATAATTGTAACAATGTTTTTATAATCTCTATATAAATAAAATGAACTCATTTTTTCCCGTCTGATTTTGACATTAATAGGATTAAAAATCAAGATATTTCATGCAAATATAATATGCACAAACGGCAGAACAATATCTGAGGTGTGTTATAGGCTTATTATTTCTCAAATTCCTCGATAATCTTAGATTTCTATACTTTTTCTGCTGAGAAGTCACGGCCAAAATCGGTTAAGATCAATGGAAGTGGTAAAATATTTTCTCTCTAATAAATTCCTCCTCCCCCTGCCACCACTTAACACCGTTTGGGGATCATTCACAAGGAACAGTTGAGAAGAGAACACCAGTTTGGCTTCGTAGTTCTTTCATGTGAAGTTATTTAAAATCACTAAACTAAGCTGCAGTGCTCTGTGGCGTAGTGGTTAGCGTGCTGGACAATTCACATTATATTTTCACGTTCGCGCCGACCTACCGTAGTCGTTTTTTTTTTTTTTCCTAAACAACTGGAATGGACTTTTCTTGGTGGCCGAACTGTTAACGTTGCAGATGTTTGTTTTGTTTTTTTTTTGCACTTTATTTTCCTACTTTTACTCATGACTCCGGGTTTGATCCTTCCTACTTACCTACCATAACATTTTTTAAAGCTCCCCCCCCCCCCCCGTCCCGGAAACAAACACTCGGGCAACGCCGGGTACCCCCGCTAGTAATAAATAAAACCTTTCATTGAGTATGTCCAAATATTTAAAAGTTCTATATTTTTTTCTAAAGTCGGTTTGAAAATTATTCACCATGCAGCGATGAAGATAATTAGCGGTGACTGAACGTTATATATTAAAATTGATTGTTTCTTTTTAGAATTATAAACAAATAATTTTTACATGAGAATATTTGTCAAAAAGTTTTTTTTTTTTTTAAATTTATTTACTTGCCTCCCCACGAGGGCACAGTTAGACACAAGGTCGGTTTTTAATGTGGGAAAATCTAGCTCCCCAAGAAGTGGCACTCTGGATAGGAACAAAAATAAAATTAAAATTGTCTCAGTCATGAGGATTTCTCCTCCACTAACCAATGACAGAACAAATGAAGTGTTGTATCAGAACAGATACTAGACTGTGATCCTGCGCCGAAGATAAATGTTACCAAAGACAAGATAAGTTACTAATGTTCTAACAGTGTTTTAACTTAGGTTTTTCTTTACTCCCAAACAAAAGTAGTGTCAAGTATATTAGAATGAAAACAAATATAGTTTGTTTTCATTTTTAAAATTATTCATCATTGTTGTTTAATATTGTAAACTGTTTTTGACTCCTAGTGGGGGGGGGGGTATGAGACTAATGATTTTTAATTCTTTGTTGTCTTAATTCATAATTCAGTTTTATTAGTATTAAATTGTATATTGCTTTAAAATTACTTAATTTTACATAGATAATATTTATATTTTATATTGAATAAAGTTCAGTTTCAGTATTAATCGAACTGTGTTCCTTTTTCTTTTTAAAAATGTTTTATTGCTCTTTTTCAAATGGCCCTCATATAGTACTGACAGTCTAACAAATCTTACCTACATTGCCTGCAGACATTTTTCAGTTAACAGGCCTTCTTCTTACTCTCGGTGGGCATGGCAAAACTCGAAAATTGAAATATTAAATTTCAAGTGAAACCAATGGTATCTACTGAATTGTCATGTCACGGCAATGAAAATATCTAAAAATTATGAAAAACGATACAATAAAGAATTAATTTCAAAAAACAATTAGTGAAAACGGAGAGTTCTAATTGCAACGAAAAGGAGATAAACATTGTTTGAAAACTGAAAATGTTTGGCCAATTTAGCAAAACTTAATTTTCACTAATTGTCTTCAAAAACTGTTTTCATTAATAATTAATTTTCTACTTTATCGTTTTTCATAATTTTTGGATATGTTCATTACTGTGACATAATTCAGTAGAAAACACTGGTTTCATTTGAAAATCAATTTTCAAATTTTGCTACAATAATGAAGAAGGTTGGTTGGTTGTTTTTGTTTTACGGCATATCAACCCTTTTCGGGTTATTTAATACCGAATCCAAAGATTTTGAAGAAAAAATTTTTAATAGAATATATTTGTTGTTTTCACGTCGGTTTCTATTTAACCCATAGTTGGGACCCTAACAGGTACTACCACTCCGGGTCAGAGTGGACCTGGGAGCAATGGTAATTAAAGGGTGGCTCCACACTCCCCAAAGCCCACAAGCTGGAGCCTCACCACTGGATATAGTTTAAGGTCATATCCAGGACCCCCATTGAGGGACTTTTACCCTCTGCAGGGGAGGGGGCAGTCGGTGTATTCTAATGCCCTACCGACAGGGCCCTATAATGAAGAACCTCACCTTGAAAAAGTTTTAAAAAATTACAAAATCACATTTTTAATATTTACAAACTGCAAATATATATATATATATAGATAGATATATATATTAGATCTTTTTAATATTTACAAATTGCAAATATATATATATATATATATATATTAGATCTATTTAATATTTACAAATTGCAATATATATATATATATATATATATATATATATATATATATTAGATGTTTTTAATATTTACAAATATATATATATATATATATATATATATTAGATGTTTTTAATATTTACAAATATATATATATAAGTTTAATGATTAAAGTTAAATTCTGTAAATAAAGATATATTCACCATTCAAATAACATTTTCAATATATGTGCTGATGAGCAAAATACTTGTTTATTCATAGCTGAACATTTTGCTAATTACATTTTATTTCCTCTGATGATATGAGCCATTATTGAAAATCCATGGATTAAGGAAATAAACATAATTTTTCTCTATATATTCCTTGTTTCAAACAATAAATTCTTAACTCGAATATATGTGTGTATATTTGGATTTACAGAATTTAACTTTAATCATTAAATTTATATATTGCTCTATTTCTTTTAAATATTGAACTTTAGCTTTTTGGCTAGGATCATCCTGAAAGTATTACCTCAATGTAATATCTGATTGGGTAATTCACTTATTCAATTGATCTCTAATCTGTGATATATATATATATATATATATATATATATATATATATATATATATATAGGCAACATTTTTTTTCTATAGCATATTTCATTAAATAAAATAGACGTTTTTTTTGCCTATTAATTCTATTTTCAATCCTTTCCGACTTTCGAATAACAGTCTTTGCTTCTGACAGGAACTAGCTGATGCAATCACTATATTTATCATAAGTCCGAGTACTTTCCAATCCTTCAGGATTCATCGTCAGGGATAAATTAATCTAACTGGTTTCGAACAATTTATAAAGTTTTTTTTAAATTTATCTCTGACGATGAATCCTGAAGGATTGAAACATACTCGGACTTATGATAAATATAGTGATTACATCAGCCAGTTCCCGCCAGAAGTGAAGACTGTTATTCGGAAGTTGGGAAGGATCAAAAATAGAATTAATAGACAAAAAACGTCTATTTAATGAAATATGGCATATATATTCACAGACACGTATAATTTTAAAGATGAAACCCCATTATATAAAGAGGATGAAATTATATTTCCTCAAATTATTAAAACAAATGAAAACAATAAAAATTACGGAGACAAGAGTATCCATGATGATGATGATAAGAACAAATTAAGTAAAAGATTCAAAATGACCGATCTTGGCAAAATATCCTGGTTTTTGGGGATAGAATTTACTCAAAGCAAAGAACTTATCAATCGAGATACATCAACAAAATACTATTAAAATTTGGAATGGGAGAGTGCAAGAAACACTCTACACCGGTCGAAAATGATATCAATAAAAATATTGTTGGGGGATTCGACTGTATGTATATAAACTTCTATATAAAAAAAAAAGTCCTGGGCAAAGACGTTAAACTGCATCCATTTTTTTTTGCATTAACACTTTAATCTACTAATGCATAACTAATACTTTTACTGAAATAAAAAAAAAAAAGAAAATTTTTTTTAAAAATCACTTTTTGAAAACCTTTTCTTTGTAAATTTCCTTTTTGACAAATACTTTTTGCATGTTTATTTTAAGGCGTGCATAAATTACAATTGACTTTTTTTTGTGTACATTAGTTTTATTTTTCAAAAATGTCCTTTTTTTTTTTTTTCATTGTTTTAACTAAAAAAAAAAACAAACCTCCTTTTAAACGGGTACATATTACATGTATGCTTATTTTTATGTATATTTATTTATATGTATGCGTTTTCTTTTTTTTCTTTTTTTACAAAACTGCATAATCAAATTTAAGAAATGGCTTCTTTTTCAAAAACCCATCCCCTTTTACGGTAAAAATGTTCCATTTTTCTTTTTTTTCCTCTATACTGTGACGTCAGAGCAAAGCGAACATTCAATCTCTCTACCTCTCTATCTATCTGACGTTAATACTTACTCTCTATATATCTCGCTATCTCTCTCTCTCTTCCTAAGACCTAATCAGCCAGACAACCTCCTCTCTCTGTGAAGATATGTCGTGGCAGTCACTTAGCTGGGGGAAGTGGGGCAGAGGTTGGGTGTGACAATCGCCGTAACGAACGGAAATACGTTGTCATGGCAACCAGACAGCGAACATTTGAGGCAGGAAAGCTGAACACGAGGGGACTTGAAAATAGGAAGATATACGGCAGTTGGCGTAAAGAAAGCGGCATAGCCCGGTGTGTAAACATTATCTCCGAGAATCGAACCTCATCGAAGATTGAGATTTGAATTAATTGAATTGCTGATTATTATTCAAATACGATCGTATTGCCGATTGAACTCAACATTTATTCTTCTTTGGAATTATGATTCGAGGAAAAGATAGACTTTCGCCATCTCACCTTTTGTTTTTGTTTTTTTTGGTTATCGTGTTTGCGAACTTATGATCCGTTTTTACCCTAACGGACAAAACAGCTAAGTTTGGCCTATCTCATGCCAATATCTTTTCTTATCCACAAACTTTTCTACATATTATATTGTAATTGCATGTCGCATACATCTGGCAAACATTCCAAAGATACGTCTATCTCACTCATTCTTTTTATCGTGGCTTCTTCTTCCTTTTTGTATATAAAAGTCTTTATTGAATTTTAAACTTTGATTGAGTGTTTGTTTCGTCATTCATTGCTCTGTTGTTCCATTCCCCTTAATGATATATTTCGCTGGTTGATCCGACATCCGACGATTAACCGAAGATAATGATGAGCCATTGGATATCAAATAAAATAAATTTATGTGTCTCGATCTGATGGCCAATCAATTCGGTCATCCATTAACCGGGTCGTGACAATACACATATATATCTGTTTGACATTTGAACACAAAGATGGCGTCTTTTTACATGTTAAAATTATAAGATCCAAATGATTTCTAATTTTTGTTATGTATAATTGACTATAAAAATATATTTTTATTTTTAAGCAGAATAAACATAGAGGACTTCCCCCATTATAAAAAATAGGGAGGATGTTACAATATTTTTCGTATAATGGGGTATGATTCCGCACAGTCGAGAGATTCTATTTATAAACGATGCTGCTAGGAACTGACAAATCAAATTAATTCACGTTCTGCTACCAACCAATCAGAAACCAGAATTGCTCCATAAATGTTAAACCTTTCTGTGGATTCCAACTCGAGAACTGTCTACTGCAAACCAGTCACCTCTCAGGACTTTTGTAGAGCTACGAACCATCGGAAATTCTCCTGTCTCTTGCAAACCAGTCACCTATCAGGACTTGTGTAGAACTACGAACCATTGGAAACTGTTCCGTCTACTGCAAACCAGTCACCTATCTGGACTTGTGTAGAACTACGAACCATCGGAAATTGTTGTCTATTGCAAACCAATCACCTCTCAGGACTTGTGTAGAACTATGAACCATCGGAAACTGTTCTGAAACTAAACATGGCTTACACTTCTAGATATATATATCCCTGAAATAGTGTTTCATAGTAAACAACCGATGATTCCTTTAATAACATTGTTTGTTCATGCAAGTAAAACTATTCAGCGATACAGGAGATTAATTAATGTTCAACAAAAGTGTATTAATTCTGATAATGCTTACTTCAATCAATAAATTTTTATGCCGAGATATGCTTATCTGAATTTAAAAGTTAAAAACCGCAAGAACTTCTTTGTGAGCCTGATAAATGTAATGTAAACAAACATCTTGCTGCACAACTCCCCAATTAGGATGCGCCTACAAATTATAGTAGTCTTTTACGTCTTAGTGGCAATATGACTTGTTTGGGATAAAACAATTTTTTTTTTTTTTGGAAATTATTCATTAGAAACTCCAATTATTGGCGAAAAATGTACTTACCTAGCATAATCAATGGGGGTTTTACCATTAGCATCGACACAGCCAGGGTCGGCACCATAGACCACCAACAGTTCCACCTGAGACGATTGCCCACCTGCGGCCGCCACATGTAACGGACAATTGTTTTTTTCCTAAAAACAACACAGTATAAAAGTTTAAAAAAAAAAAAAAAAAAATTCTTGCTTAAATAAAAGACATTTTAGTTTCAGAAATCTTTGATATCAACATTAACAAGAACAGAAGAGTCCGAAAGACTATTCAGGAAGGCCAGTCAACAAAACATATATCAAAACAAAATTATATATATCAGGGCTCTACATTGTGAGTGAAATAGTTGCATTTGCGAGTGATTTTTTTAAAGTGGTGACTAGAAATAATGAAACGTTTATCTTTTGGCGATTGTATTTCTTTTCACTGACAATCTTGCAATGATTACTACCGAGTGAAAAATATCTCTTCAACTTTTTTATTTTTTATTTTTATAAAACGTACAAAGTTAAATTATTTAAAAAATAAAAGTATACTAAAACAATATACTTTTTTTTTTTTTAACGAAGGCTGTTTAACAAAACATCTGAAGAAATTAGAATGTTTATACCTTCAAGTATCAACATAAAATTTGTTGTATATTTAGAATTACACGTATTAAAAAAAAAAAAAAAAAGAAAAATCTTTATGTACATACTCATCACAGAATGAAGATGTCATATTCTAAAAATCATGTAGGTTTGGCTAGTAATTTTTCTGTTTGGCTAGTAATTTTTCTATTTGGCTAGTAAGCGAAAATATTTAATTGTCAAAGGTCAACTAAAGATATTTTTCCATAGAGCCCTGTTACCCAACATTCTTCTTCCAGTCAAGATCTGAATGGTGTTTTACTTTCTCAGTCTTTCCATAGTTTCAGACCTTGAACAGCCAGTTTTCATGGCTCACTTGTTGGCATCCGTCAATCTAAAAAGAACTATAGTCTGTAGAGGTGGTTGAACACAGTCTTTTATGGCTGAATAAGCTTATCATTATATATATATATATATATATATATATATATATATATATATTTTTTTTTATTTTATGCCTCAAACAAGGCACATTGCCACTTTGGTGTAAGGGGCTACTATCAGGGACATAAGCTACTGGGATACTATGTAGGGAGTTGGGCAGCAAGATGTCGGTTCACGTTACACTTGAACTTCTGCACGTCAGTGCAGTTGGGGAAGCAAGGGCCCGGAATGGAATTCCAAAGTCTAGCGGTTCTGGGGAAGAAACTACTGGAGTAGAAAGCTCTTACATCTAGGGAACTCTACTGTGAAGGGGTGGGATTTAGCTTCCTGTCGGGTTTGTTGGGGATATTTATGTCGTGGGGGCACAAGTGCTTGCAGTTCGTCAGAGCATTCACCATTAAAATACTTGTAGAACAGGCAGAGGGATGCAATATTTCGTCGGTGGGAAAGAAGCTGAAGCTTAGATAACAGTTCACGACCTATCAGGTTGACTTACATTGACAGTTGCAGACGTCGCAGGTAAAGATTGGTGCGTCGTGTTGGTGGCAGGGCTCTATAGACAAATTTATCTTTAAGTTGACCTTTGACAACTAAATATTTTCGCTTACTAGCCAAATAGAAAAATGACTAGCCAAACCCACAGGATTTTTAGAATATGACATCTTAGTTATCTGGCGAGTATGTACATTATAAAGATTTTTCTGTTCTATTTTTTTTTTTTTTTTTTTTTTTTTTTTTTTTAATAAGTGTAATTCTAAATATACAACAAATTTTATGTTGATACTTGAACGTATAAATATTCTAATTTCTTCTTGAACGTATAAATATTCTAATTTCTTCTTGAAGGTATAAATATTCTAATTTCTTCTAGAAGGTATAAATATTCTAATTTCTTCAGATATTTTTTAAACAGTCTTCATTAAAAAAAAAAAAAAAAAAAAAAGTATATTGTTCTATTAAACATTGTTTAAATAATTTAACTTTGTTCGTTTTATTAAAAAAAAAAAAAAAAAAGTTGAAAAGATTTTTTACTTGGTAGTGAGCTTTGGAAGACTGTCAGTGAAAAAAGAAACACAATCGCTAAAAGATAATGGTTTTATTATTTCTAGTCACCACCTGGAAAAAATTCACTTGCAAATGCGACTGTTTCACTCGCAATGTAAAGCGCTGGGTAATAAAATATTGAAGAGACTCAAATTTCAGAGAAAACCACCAGTTGATATACAAAAATATATTTTAAATGGCTAGCGGAAGTATAACTCATGGAAAAAATTAACCAAAGACAAACGGACTACGATTGCTGAATCTTCACGCAACGAAGAACATGACAAAATTATCACTAGGGCTATGACAACAGCATATTCTTATCATTGACTCTTGAGTATATATCCGACACAGACACGGTTAATCACCCGATAACCACATCACTATATAGAAGCATATAAGATCGGATACACACTTGAAAGTTAAAACAATGAAAAGAATATGCTGTTGTCATAGCCCTAATTATCCCACAGGTGTCCAACGTGCGGGAAATACTTCAGAGCTTGAATCAGTCCAACAGGCTATTTTTTAACCCAGAGAGACTCCTTGTAACTTCAGCTCCAAAGAAAATGAGATTTTTACCTGTGAAGACCACTCGTAACCACTAATGCAAGAACAATAACAAAGTGCATATAAGTGTGCGGGAAAATAGCAGCAGCAGCAGCAAAGGATGGCTAGTTTGCGAAGAGAGCAGCAGCAACCGGAAAAGGCGCAAAGAAAAAGGGGAAAAAAGGAGAAGAAATGCACCATGTGGTCAGAGAACCAAAGTTGACGTCAAAGAAAATGGACGTCTAAAGTTGAAGGTAAGAAACGGCTGGCTACGACTGGCATGAGGTTGGTTGGTTTGTTTTGTTTTACAGCATATCAACCCTTTTCAGATACTACCACCCCGGGGTCAGAGTGGACCTAGGAGCAATGGCAATTAAAGGTCATATCCAGGATCAAACATGAGGTCAGAGAAGAAAAATGTACACCAGGCGAGAGAGTAAAAAAAGCTGAGTATTCATTTTTGTTTCGACAGTACCGGACAGCGTGTGGGGTCCAAGAAAGATTTACACTGTAATGAACACAGTTCAGGTGTAATGACCATGTTACAGAACTCCAAGTGAGTAAGAAATATAAGACTATATAAGATAGAAAAAAAAAAAAATTATGTATTTATTTTTTACTAGCAGGGAAACCCAATGTTGTTCTGGATTGAATGAGGACCAACCAATTGTAATCAAAATCGGTGAAATCGCCCATTTTTCAATCAAATCGATTGATTGCCTGCTCTAGTCAGGAACCCATCCTGGTGCACCAGGATGAAACTTCACATGCTTCTCCACAATGGCAGTCCGCAATACATTGGAATCTACATTGCACTATAAAGAACCTACTGTTGACTTTATGAAATAATTTTTTATATAAGGCCTTGAATTAAAGTTTAAAATGAAAAAAGCCCAGGGGTGCATTCAAAATAAATATTTCCGTTTAGAGCACAATTGAAGCATGATACTTGACTTTTGCATTGGCAATTTTATATAAAATAATTACATAAAATCAACCATAGGTTCTCTAAAGTGCAATGTCGAATAACGTAATTCTTAATACGATAGAACCGTTGATCTGCTAGAGATTCATCCTCCTCCATGGCCATCCAACATCCTGCTGCCGACGTCATCAGAGTTACCTTCTCCTAGATGCATATCTTAACTAAGACTAGGGGTTCATCTCTCCCGAATGAATTAAATGCACCTCCAGATACCAACCTGGAAATTTCTTATAACACAGCGCGGTATATACAGCGCCAGCCTTTAAGGTTTTCCTTGAGCTTAGGGAATAACCAAAAGTCATAGGGAGTGAAGTCTGTACTATAGAAAGGGTGAGGAACTGTCTTATTTTATTGCATATCGTTCTTCTAAAGTGTCTTTATGTCCGGATTGCATTTTTGGAATTCACCAGCTGTGACTATCAAGCTTTAGTAGGGCGTATTCCAATTCCTGCTGTAGCTGTTCATTTGAACCTGAAATCATAAAAATTGGTCAATCATCTCATAAACTGTATAGCAATAACATACTGAATTTTCAAGAGTCTATGACAATTTTAAATGCCTGTACAAAAAGTCTGGAAACTTACTGAACGCACCTCGTACACTTGAAAGAAACTGCGTGAATAACGCTCAAGATGAAAACAGTAGATTGAAGAATCCAAATAATAGAAATGAGGAATTCTCATGTAAAAAATTCAGAAACGTAAAACTAAAAAGATTCGCAAAATCAATTCAGTCATTAATAACGTATGCAAATATATTCAAAACAACAAGAAAACTTACTGGATTGAAGTAGTTCGGATCGGCACCTTTTGAGAGTAACCGCAGACATGTTTCCAAATTACTTGTACGAACGCTTGAGTGTAATTGCTAAAATAAAAAAAATAAAACAATGATTTACAAATTTTTTTAAATAAAGACAATTTTTTTTTTTTTTTTTTTTTTTTTTTTAAATTTTTGCTTACACACACCTCCACTTTCTTTCCCGCCTTCACGTCACGGGTTCGAGCCTGCCAACTATATATATATATATTTTTTTTTTTTGCTTAACCAACACCCTTACACACACACCTCCACTTTCTTTCCTGCCTTCACGTCATGGGTTGGAGCCTGCCTACTATAATTTTTTTTTGGCTTAACACACAACTCCAAACACCCAGGCAACGCCGAACACCCGGGCTAGTTTATAAAGAAAGTATAAATGCAGCCGAAAGAATCCTCTATAAAACCTGTTAACAAAAAAATAACTCGTTTTAAAATGTTTCTCAAACTAAAAATTAAATACATTAAAAAAAATTTACAGACTATCTTTTTATATGAAGAATTAAAATACTTCGTGCACTCTGACATTGTTTTAATACGTTCATCCATCTCTCTCCCTTTCTGACTTCATCTTAAGTAAAAAAAAAAAAAAAAAAAAATTTTGGCGCTTCTACACTATCGGAACAAAATTTCAGAAATCGTAAAACTGAATTTCACATGAAAACAATGGTATCTACGTATTCCTCGTATTTTTAAGATAATTATATCCAAAAATTACAAAATTGACAAGTTACAAAATTATTACAAAATTACAAAAATTGACAAGTTACAAAATTAAAAAATTGACAAAATTACAAAATTGACAAGTTACAAAATTATTTATTTAAGAAAATAAAAATAGAATTTGAAGACAACGATCGTAAGACACAGGAGAGTTCAAAAGGGAGGTAATTTTCCGTTTCGTTTTAAACAAGATGGCTGCACTTTTTCACCTGCTAAGGCGATTAAAGTTATTTTTTTAATAATTCAGTAATATTCAGGTAATTTCGACTACATTATTTGGAAGCTACCATTGTAATTTATTAGAATTGAAAAAAAAAAATCAGTAGAAATCGTTTTTTATCTGAAAACTCCATTTATATAAAACTATAACTATATAAAACCGTGTCCTAATAGTGTAAAAGCACCATTTTTTTTTTTTTAAATAAAATACAAAAACTCTGACATATATTTTTTTTGTTTTTCTTTGTTAAATTTTTTTGTGAAGATTACATTTATTTGTTGTTCTTATTTACTTTTTTTTATTTTGTTATACTTTTAACTAAATAACAATATTAAAATAACTCTCTATTATTAAATTAGTACCCGATGATTTGGGTGACAGTATTAGGACTTCTGATTGTGAGGGTGAGAACCCCCGACTTTCTTTATTTATGATTAATAAAAAAAAAATAAATAAAATATTGATCAGGATTAAATATAAACATTGACAAAATCAATTTTAAAAAAATTTCTATTTGTAACATGAACCAATATTTCCTGTAAAACATGTTTATAGTTTGTATATAAAAAAAAAAAAAAAAATATTAATAACAAAAGTACAATGAGAAATAATCGATTTTATTTTATATACAAGACTAGCAAAAAAAAAAAAAAAAAACTTTCTGGGCAGCACTTATATCATTGGAGAGAGAGGAAGAGAGAAATTGTTCATTTTTCCAAGCGATCTAATTCATCTCATTTTTTTTTTTTTTTTTTTTTTATCATTTTCTCCTAGCTGGGGATGGAGCATCCTACCAAATGAGATTTTTGAAATATGATATTTTTTGTTTTTTCACAGAACCAAGGCCACAGTCAGTAAGAAGAGAGCCCCATTAGCCTGCAACTCCCAGAAAGAAACAACTGGAATAGGCATCAAAACAGCAAATTAATGAAGACCACTAGACTAGCAAATCAAATGAGCTGAAACAAAGGAAGAAGATCAACTAATTCTAAAGAACACATGCCATAATAGTATTTATAGAAAAGACAGGCTAGCAAAGTCACATCTTTAGCAAAAAGATACATCGTGCATATTTTTCTTTATTCTGCTTTTTAATACAGGGGAAATTCTGAGCAAGAACCCTAGTTTTTATAGTCAGCCTATAAAATGTACGGCTCTATTATCGTACCCTGCATATGGTGATAAAATCATATATTTTAAACTCATACTTACTTTACTAAGGTCTTCAACGGTTGATACGTCACCGTCTTTGCCCTGATTGACAAAGGATAAAAACTGATATTTTGTCCTGATATAATGATCTTTGTTGGGGCTGAAAGAGAAAAGATATAATATTCAATCAACCTTATTGAAAGAAAGAAAAAAAAAAAACAATTGAAACAAAAAAAAATTGAAACAAAAAATTGATAGAAAAAAAAAATTGAAAGAAAAAAAAAATCATTGAAAGAAAAAAAAAATCATTGAAAGAAAAAAAAAATCATTGAAAGAAAAAAAAAATCATTGAAAAAAACAAAGATAAAATTAAAATATTTGGTACTTGTACAGTTTAATCAAGACATTAAAAAATATAAAAATATCGAAAAAAAAAGTTATATTGTATGTATCCGTTTTGGACTAAAGACCTCAGAAAAAAATTTCACTTAATTTGACCGAGTAAGTTTTGTTTTTGTTTTTTTATCAGAAAAAGATGTTTTTATGACAGCGTGTTGAAGATAGCCATCTTTGAATTTTTTGAACATGCCATGGGGAGATAACTCAGTTTAAAGTGCCAACACTTCCTCTCCATGTTTAATACTAGCTTTTCTTCCTAAACATCGAAACATGACTTTTGATCAGTATCATAACAAATTGTTTTTTTGCTGTAAAAAAAAAAAAAAAATACTTGATAAAATCAAGTGAAATTTTTTTTTTTTTTTGAGAACTTCAATCCAAAATGGATACGTACAATATAACCTTTTTCGATATTTCCATTTTTTAATGTCTTGATTAAACTGTACAAGTACCAAATATTTAATAAACCTCCCCCCTCCCTAATTTTTGAGTGGCCTCGTACCTAATTTTTTTTGTTTTGTAACTTTTTACGAAATAAAAAAATTTATATCTCAATTAATTAATATTCCCCAAGTTTCATTTTCTTCGGAGTGTTTTTTTTTGTTTGTTTTTTTAACTTTCTAGGATATATGTACACTTTAGAGCAACCATTCTTAACCTTTCCTCCATCATTGATCCCTCTCTCCATTTACCCCTTTACTTCCACACAAAAAAAAAATCCATAAAGTGACAGGAAAACAAGGTCAAAAAGAACCTTTTTATTGTTTAGGGCTTTAAGTTTTGTATCACAAAAATTTTTTTTTAAATCTGACCTTTTCTAAATAGAAAATTATGAAATTAATTTGTATTGCGTTTCTTAGACATGATAATAGTATCATATGATAATTTAAAAATAATTTTATTTTCAGATTGTATTATCAGGTATTTCAATATTTACCACCAACTATATAATCTTTTACCCCTAACCCTAACACCGACTATATAATCTTTTACCCCTAACCCTAACACCGACTATATAATCTTTTACCCCTAACCCTAACACCGACTATATAATCTTTTACCCCTAACCCTAACACCGACTATATAATCTTTTACCCCTAACCCTAACACCGACTATATAATCTTTTACCCCTAACCCTAACACCGACTATATAATCTTTTACCCCTAACCCTAACACCGACTATATAATCTTTTACCCCTAACCCTAACACCGACTATATAATCTTTTACCCCTAGGGGTAAAAGATTATATAGTCGGTGGTAAATATAGGGGTAAATCTGTTCATGGTTGAGAATAATAATGTCTCATTTAAAATTCAAATATACCAAGATTTGCATTGAAAAATCACTCCAGACAAGACATGAAGCCACTTGATATAAGGAGTTAACAAGAACGAATGATAATTATTGCAAAGACAAGAGATGCCTGTTGGCCTTAGACCCAAAAAAGACCAAGGCGATAGTCAGCAAGAAAGGAGCCCCCCCCCCCGCATCAGAAAGAAATAATAGAAATAGGTATCAAAACAGCAAATAATGAAGACTACTAGACCAGCAAATGAACTGAAACAAAGAAAGCAAATCAACCAATTCTGAAGAACACGGCATAATAGTATTTATAGCAAAGAATGAAACTAGCAACAATACATCTTGAAAAAGATGCAGAGGAGAAGAAAAAAGAGTGGGACCAATTAAACCACAGATATGTCTCTGCATGTCACCAAGAACCCTCAAACGGGACAAAGATTCACTAGCCTTCTTTTTTCTTTCTTTTTTTTTTTTTTTACAAGGTGATCACCACTTATCAAGGCCCGGAAGCCACTCAGGGATAAGGGTTATTGCATATACAGTACGTTAGTGTGGAGATTTAATAAAAATGTTTACTTTAGGGGGCGGTTCATCAGGAATTTGTTTACATTGGACTTGATGACATCCAGGTTGTAGTCAGGTGGGAAGCAAGTAGACGGAACAGAGCTCCACAGGCATGCAAATTTGATCAATTATAACTTGATTTTAATTTCCATAAGACATAAAAGTGAGGTTTGGTAGATTGGGATGAGTATTATTCGATTAAAGTTATAAAATCTTTTGCTTGTTTATTGATTTGATTGTCCGTACATCCAGTGTCACAAAAAAAAACAAAAAAAAAATGGCAAACATGAATACATGAGAAACGAGTTATCTCCCTTTATAGTCTATCTTTATCGGTTAAAAATCATTAAAATCATTCCCTCTCCAAGCATTAAAAAAAAAAAAAAAAAAAAAAAAAATGGTTGTCTGTTTACGGTTTTTTTAAAATCATGTTCAGGGGAATAAGGTTTTTTTTTTTTTTTTAGATTCTTTCTAAAACCAAAAAGCTGTGCGTGCATGGTCCCCCTCTGGTGCTGCCTGTGAGATGACGCCACAAAAAATAGTCAAGAAATTATGAATGTGATAAGTGTGAAGGGCTAACGTTGCCTTCACATTTTTGCCAAGTTTCAGAAAAAATCTAATGGATGGGGCAAAAGTTATGGGGTAAAGGTGTCATTTTTGCAATTTTGGGGCATTTGTGACCCCGTTTTGAGCTCCTGGAAATGCCAAATCCCAGTGAAAATGGACAAATGGGCAGTTTCATGCCTTAAGACATGTATATTTGAATTCAGCACCATAGAAAACCACTATATAGACATACATATCAAGTTTAAAAGAGCTCCAAAAAGGCATGTTCGTTTTAGCCCTAAAAGTCCTAGAGGGATGCGAACCAGAATTTTGCCAGAGTCACCCATACTGAATTTATATTAAGAACAATGGCCTCCACATTTTGGCCAACTTTCAGGAAAATCTAATGGATGGATCAAACACTATGGGGTAAAATGTGTAATTTTTGGCCATTTTAGGGCAATTTTTACCTCTTGAGCTCTTGGGGATGTCAAATCCCAGTGTAAATGGATAACGGTGCAGTTTCAGGCTTTAACACGTGTATATTTGAGTTGACTACCGTGAAAAAACACTATATAGTCATACATATCAAGTTTTTGCTGAGAAATATGGATAAAGAGCCACAAAAAGGGGCATTTTGAGCACTAAAAGCCCCCCCGGGAACACAAACCAGAATTTTATCAGGGTCACCCATATCAGATTTATATTAAGAACAATGGGTTCCACATTTTGGCCAAGTTTCAAAAAAATCTAACGGCTGGATCAAAAGTTATAGGACAAAACATGCCATTTTGGGGCATTTTTATTACTTCTTTTGAGCCCCTGGGGACACAACGGGAATTTTTGCAAAAGAATTTTTTTCACTGTGCACATCTATTTAATGAAATACAGTTTGTGGCAAAATTTCAGGAAAAACTAATGGATGGTTATCTGGCAATTGTCTGGAATAACGGACGCATGGACGGATACCACTGAAAACATAGGTCCCTCTCTGATAAATCGGGGGACCAAAAGAAAATGTGCAAGTTAATTGAAATCTGTTCCTTTATAATTTATATAAAAAATTATTCAGAAAAAAAAAAAAACAGAAAAAAAAACAATGTGTTGAATTTTGATTGACAAAAGAAACTAAATTTTTTTTAAATCAATTCTTTTTAGCTTTAAAAGTTAAAAAAAAAAATTGTTAAAAAAATTGTTTTAAATTTGTCATTGATTTTATTTATGCGTTTTAACAATTTTCAACTACCGTGAAATTTCCACAGTTTCTGCTAGTAAAGAATTAATAGAAAAATAATTTTTTTTTTTTTTTTTTTTTTTAATTTTCATTCCAAACAAGGCTCAGTGCCACTTTGATGTAGGGGGTTACTATCCGGGACAAATTTATAGGGGTACTATGTAGGGAGTTGAGCAGCAAGATGTCTGTTTACATTACACTTGAACTTCTGCATGTCAGTACAGTCAGGGAAGCAGTAACCCAGAAGGGAATTCCCAAAGTCTAGCAGTCTTAAGGAAGAAACTATTAGAGTAGAAGGCTTTCTTACATCTGGGGATTTTTGTGTAGGGGTGGGACTTTGCTGCTTGTTGAGGAGGTACAAGCGCATGCACCATTAAAATACTTGATTTGACAGAATCAAAGAATAACTTACTGAACTGGGTCATGTGCCTGCGGTTTCTTCTTGCAGTGCTTGTTCTGTGATGGATCCAACAAAGAATGTTCCCAGATATTGTTGGCACCGCTGCTGTAGAGCTGATGAACCATCTTAAAAAAAAAAATACATATATGTAAAATGAAAATTAATAAGATTTTTTTTTAATTAAAAAAAAAAAAAAAAAAAAAATACATATACGTAAAATGAAAATAAATTAAAAAAAATTTTTTTTTAATTCAAAAAATAAAAAAAATATTTATATGTAAAATAAAAATTAATAAGTTTTTTTTTGTTTCATTTAAAAAAAAATACATATACGTAAAATGAAAAAAAAAAATAAAGAATTTTTTTTAATTTAAAAAATAAAAAAAAAATACATATAGGTAAAATGAAAATATAAAAAACTTTTAAAAATTAAAAAAATCTATATATACATATGTATAATGAGAATAAAACAAGTGAAGCAGGCATGGTCCCCCGTGAAATGCACAGTGAACGAGGCATAAAAAAAAAAAAAATGACTAAGTTCAGCATCCCCCCCCATTTAACCCCAAAAGTCCCCAAGGCCTTAACATATTTAAATTTGAGTTCAACCCTATGCAAAACTGCTAAATAGACATACACAGAAAATTTTGGACAAATATAGTAAAATAGTCCCAAAAATGGAATGTTTTTATTAACCCTAAAAGAGCCCCTGGGGCACACCCAAGAGTTATTGTGAAGTATAAACAAACAAAATTATATAGAAATCAATTAGTTACAACTTTTCAGAAAGTTTTATAAAAATCCAAGGCATCAATTTTTTTTTTAATAAGCACAAAAGTGTCAATTTTTGCCATTTTAACCAGAAAAGGCACCCCTTGGGATGGAGGGGGGGGGGGAGAGTTTTCCTGGAAAATCCGTTCTGTTACTTTTTTTTTTTTACTCATATCATGTTTAATGTTTGTGCAAAATTTCAAAAAAATTCCAAGGCGTAGTTATTAAGAAAAGTGCGGACAGACGAACGGACGAGAGTGAATTTACAGGTCAACCCTCCTTTTGTCGAGGGACCAAAAATGATAAAAAAAAGAATACATATATGTAAAATGAAAATAAAAGATAAAACAAAGACAACCCAAGTGGAAGATAGGCGTTTGTTATGACTTAGTTGTTATATTAAGCCTTTTATTTATAAACCAGAAAAGATTCCTTCATTTCCTTCATTGCCAAGGCTGCTGGAAAAATGATGAGATCATTCTGCCGCTCCAGCAGGTACCTCATTGCTAATGCTATTCTCTACCTGTATAAGACACAAGTACGTCCAAGGATGGAGTACTGTTGCCACATCTGGGCAGGAGCTGCTGGAAGCATCTTATACTGCTTTGACAAGAGTTCAAAATAGACTTCGTAGCCCAGTGGGGGGGGGGCCCTTTTCTCTTCCCTGCGACCTCTTTCCCACAAAATAGACGTTGCGAACCTATATCTGCTTTACCGTTATTTTCACGGCAAATGCTCGTCTGAGCTCCAATCTGTCATCCCTGGCCTGACTTTCACAAAAAACACCCGTCTAGCCGAAACCACGATACATAATTTCCCCCCACTCTTTATTATACAGATAATATAGTAGAGCTGACATCTATTCGCCGGGAGCTCAGCAAATACTTGGCAGATGATGACGACCAGACTGGCTTTGGTGTTGTGATAGGTCATGTTGGTGATGTTCTCGACGTACAACCAAAAAAAGTAGTCCAGTGAGTTTAGGTCGGGGGAGGAGAGGGGGAAGTGAGAGAAGGATACAAAGTTGTAGCATTCCTTCTGAAGCCACGCTTGGGTCTCTTTGGACTTGTGCGACAGTGTCAAGTCCTGCTGCCACGCCCAAGGTCTGCCAGCAGCCACCTGATTGCACCAGAGCATCACCACACTCTTCACAACATCCATGTACATTTTGGCGCTGACTTTCAAGCCAACTTCGAAAATGTGAGGTGGCATGATGTGGCCCTCACTTGAAACCATCCCAAAAACCATGGCTAGAAACTTTATTTTCATCACCCTGAGCATGTTTCTATTATCCATGGCAATCCAGCGATGTATTTTGAGGGTGCTGGTAATTGTCCTGGTATCTTAACGTGGATAAGTAAAAAGCAGGAGTTATACAGTGGCGCATCTCCAATCTCGCTCGTTGAACATTGTGTCTTATCGTGCTTGGGATTTCTACACAACTGACCAACTTGTAGATGGTCTGCAACAAAAAAAAAAAAAAAAAAAAAAAAAACTGGTTTTCATCAAACAGAAATGGAATCATGACGTCTTTTCTAGGTCGACAATTTTATCGTTCCACACTGTACAACTTATTAGCGGCTGTTGAGACATTTTTACGATATTGCTTTTGCGAAGATGTTTTCAAAGTGTGAAATCTTTTTATATTATTCACAATGTACTAGTGATTTTGTTGGATTTTTATTTTGTTAAGATTTTTGTAAACAATTTTCGTCCCTTTTAGAAATTGGTTAGTTGTTTTATGTCATATTAACTCCTTTTGAGCCGTTCAATAAGCTTAACCTGATCATCCCTGTAAATGCTTTTATAACTCAAGCTCCCAATATTTACAAATATTCATAAATTCATTTGTTTTTTTTTTAAGCCTATTTTTTTTTTTTAATGCAAATAGTCTGTAAATTATACCGAACTAATACTTACAAAAGGTACAATGGAAAAGGCTAGAATTGAACCGATTATTCAAGTTTATTATTCACAATATGTGAATTATTTTGTTTGATTTTCATATTAAAATTTGTTTAAACAATTTTTGTATCTTTTAGAAATTAGTGAGTCGTTTCATTTTATGCCATATCAACCCCTCAACCAAGTGGGTAGTTGGTTAATTGTTTGATTTGATTTGGTTTTACGTCTCAATTAACCACTGTTCAGTTATTCAGAGTCAAGAAAGTTATATTTACAATATGTACGACTTATTAGCGGCTGTTGAGACATTTTTACGATATGTCTTTTGTGAAGATGTTTTCAAAGTGTGAAATCTTTTTATATTATGTACGAGTGATTTTGTTTGATTTTTATATTAAGATTTTTGTAAACAATTTTCGTCCTTTTAGAAATTGGTTAGTTGTTTTATTTTATGTCATATCAACCCCTTTTGAGGCATTAAGTAACCCTGATCATCCCTGTAAATGCTTTTATACCTCAAGCTCCCAATATCTTCAAATATTCATAAATTTGTTTTTTTTTAGCCTCTATTTTTTATATACTAGGATTTCAGCCTAGTGTAGCTTGGGTGTTTGGAGGGGGTGTGTTGACCAAAAAAAAAAAAAAATGGTAGTAGAAAGCCAGGCTCGAACCTGTACCGCAAAAGAAAAAAAAGAACGGGGGAAAAAACGTGACGTCTTTGCTGTTACGACCACCATCAAACCGGAAATGACGTAGGTTTTAATTAAGGCTAGACAATCGAAAGGAGAGGATGACTTTCAAAAATATCGGCGAAAAAAGCGACCCCTCCCCGTAGAAAAGTGCCCAGTTGAAGGTGAAGATATTAATGTTTTTAGCCAATTTTTCGATATTTGTCGTCTGAAGGGTCGAACTTCAAAACGATACTGATCTTGTAAAAATCCATCGCCTCTGTCGAAAGTTTTAGCCGGTCATGCAAACATATATACATTTATATATTGGTAACCTAAATTTTCGACCCAAACTGATTAAAAAGCTTGCCCTATCTCTAAATACCCTTTATGTAAAATTTCAAATGTTTAGATCAGAAATTGTTAGAGTAATTTGGTAGAGACCGAAGCAGTCAAATTTTTTAAAATTTGACCCCTATTATGACCCCTTAACATTTATTGTTTTGGGTTCAAATCAAGTTATTAAGTTAGATTCATGTACAAGGAACCTATATCTAAAATGTCAAGTGTTTGGACCCAAAATTGTTGGAGAAGTTTGGTAGAGTTCTCAAAGATCAAATCGTTGAACTTTGACCCCTTAACAGCCAAATTTCTGGCCGAAAACGGATTACAAAGATTTTCCCAAATCTTAGTACCCTGTATATCAAATTTCGATTCTGTAAACTGAAAATTGACAGAGCTATTGCATAGGGAAATGTACATAGACACACACAGACAGACACACACATTCACTTTTATAGATATATAATATGTAAATTATACTGAACTAATATGTACAAGACGCGTTTCATTATGAAATTCAATAGTTAAACTAGCACTGAGAATGTTTGCATTTCATAAACTTACCTTGATTATTATCCATAGTGCTTGAAAAAAGTATGTTTATGACAACAAACGAAATCCTCCATTGTCCGAGACAGATGGCAGCATATTGAATGTAAGCAATGGACAGTTGCAATCTAGAGGTATTTGGCATCTACCCAGATACTGAACTAATACGTACAAGGCGTGTTTGAATCAATTCCTACTTTATTTATTCATTTATTTACGACTGAATCAATTAGTTCAACCAGGTCATAAAGAGTTAAAATCTTTGTAAACAATTTTTGTTCCTTATAAAATTGGTAAAGTGTTTCATTTTATGTCACATCAACCCCTTTTGAGCCGTTAAGTAACCCTAACTTGATCATTCCCGTAAATGCTTTTATACCTAAAGCTCCCAATATCTTCAAATATTTAATAAATTCATTTGTTTTTTTAAGCCTTTTTTTATATATATAAATAGTCCGTACATGATACTGAACTAATACGTACAAGGCGTGTTTGGATTAATTCCCACTTTATTTATGCTGTTATATTCATTTATTTACAACTGAACGAATTAGTTCAACCAGGTCATAAAGGGTTAATCAATTGCTTAATTTATTGTGTGTATTTGTTCTGTTGTCTTATATTGCAAATAAAACCAGTTTTGTATTAAATATCGTCTGCTTATCACAATTGACTAATTAATTTAACTATCTCTACATTTTTTTTTTTTTTTTTAACAATTTTTGTATCTTTTTCGAAATAGACAGCATGATTCCATTTTATGTCATATCAACCCTTCAACTAAGTGAGTAGTTGATAAATTGATTGATTTTATTTTACGGTTCATTAACCACTGTTAAGTTATTCAGAGTCAAAAAAGGTTATATTTACGATACGTCTTTTGTGAAGATGTTTTCAAAGTGCAGAATCTTTTTATATTATTTACAATGCACGAGTGATTTTGTTTGATTTTCATATTAAGATTTTTGTATACAATTTTCTTCCTTTTAGAAATTGGCTAGTTGTTTTATGTCATATAATCCCTTTGGGGCCATTAAGTAACCTTAAGCTGATCATCCCTGTAAACGTTTTTATAAGTCAAGCTCCCAATATCTTCAAATATTCATTTGATTTTTTTTAAGCATATTTTTTTTTATGCAAATAGTCTGTAAATTATACTGAACTAATACTTACAAAGGTACAAGGCGTGTTTGAATCAATTCACACTTTATGCCGCTATTTTCATTTATTTCCAGCTGAACGAATTAGTTCAACCAGGTCATAAAGGGTTAATCAATTGCTTAATTTATTGTGTATATTTGTACTGTTGTCTTATATTGCAAATAAAACCAGTTTTCCATTTAATATCGTCTGCTTATCACAACTAACCAACTAATTTAGCTATCTCCAGATTTTTTTAAAAAACAATTTTCGTATCTTTTAGAAATTGGTGAGTTGTTTAATTTTATGTCATATCAATCAAGTGGGTAGCTGGTTAATTGATTGATTGATTTGATTTGGTTTTACGTCTCATTAACAACTTCAGTTATTTTGAGCCAAGAAGGTTATATTTACAATATGTCTTTTGTGAAGGTGTTTTCAAAGGGCGGCATTTTATTTTATTTTTTTATTTTTCTTTCTTTTTTTTTTTTTTTAGATTATTCATAAAGCGTAATTTTGTTTGATTTTTCGTTTCTTTTACGATGGTTAAGATATTATCTAGGTCATTCATGTTATTTTCTTGATAAGAAAATCAGCATTCTTTAAAAAATTTTGTAAATTGGAGGTGGATTGTTTTGCAAACAAATTGGTTTGTCATTTCATTTTCTGTGCAACCGTGAACCATATCCTAACTGAATAACTAGCCCAAATTATGACGGGGTTGGAAACAGTCTACTAGGAACTGTGCAAACGACTTCACTTTGAACATACACACTCATGTTACATATTTTCATCCATGTTTTCTTGTGGTAGCCATTGCACTTTCTGATATTATCAGCCGTACCAAAAAGTGTGGTTGGTTCTGCACAAATGTTACATATGGAAGGGGAAAGATCCCAGTAATTAAAGGAACAATGTAAATAAGTTTGGAAATTATAATTGAAAAGGGAGAGAATTCATACCTCTTATATCTATGCTGTAATGCCTACGAATTCCTATTAACTGTTTAAAAATGTTTTCCTTTATGAAAATAAAACTACTCGATCAATTTACATGATTTTTGGAATATGATATTTTTGTTTCATGCTGGGTATGTACATCATACAGATCTTTCTCCCAACCAATCTAAGACTTGACTGTCTTTTCTCTGCTCGTCTACGTTTGTTAATTCCAACTCGACTAACATGTCTTACTCTCCGAACCAATCTAATCCATCAACTGTCGATGCGTCAGTCTCAAAAGATAATGTTACACATGGAAGGGGACAGATCCCAGTAATTAAAGGAACAATAAGTTTGAAAATAATATTTGTTACAAGGAAAAGGCTAGAATTGAACCGATTATTCAAGTTTATTATTCACAATATGTGAATTATTTTGTTTGATTTTCATATTAAAATTTTTTAAAACAATTTTCGTATCTTTTAGAAATTAGTGAGTCGTATCCACCCGTCAACCAAGTGGGTAGTTGGTTAATTGTTTGATTTGATTTTACGCCCCAATTAACCACTAATAAGTTATTCACACTTTATGCCGTTCTATTCATTTATTTCCAGCTGAACAAATTAGTTCAACCAGGTCATAAAGGGTTAATCAATATCTTAATTTATTGTGTATATTTGTGCGGTTGTCTTATATTGCAAATAAAACCAGTTTTGCATTAAATATCGTCTACTTATCACAATTGACTAATTAATTTAATTATCTCTAGATTTTTTTAAAAACAATTTTCATATCTTTTAGAAATTGGTGAGTTGTTTAATTTTATGTCGTATCAACACCTCAACCAAGTGAGTAGTTATTTTGCTTGATTTTATATTAAGACTTTTGTAAACAATTTCCGTCCCTTTTAGAAATTGGTTAGTTGTTTTATGTCATATCAACCCCTTTTGAGCCGTTCAATAACCCTAATCTGGTTATCCCTGTAAATGCTTTTATATCTAAAGCTCCCAATATCTTCAAATATTTATGAATCCATTTTTTTTTTAAGCCTTTATTTTTTTTTATATAAATAGTCTGTAAATTATACTGAACTAATATGTACAAGGCGTGTTTCATTGAAGTTCAATAATTAAACTACCACTAAGAGGTTTTCATTCTATAAACTTACCTTGACCATTATCCATAGTGTTTGAAAAAATGTTTATGACAATAAACGAAATCCTCAAATCTGAGACAAATGGCAGCATACTGAATGTAAGCAATGGGCCGTTGCAATCCGGAGATATTTGGCATCTACCCAGATACTGGACTAATACGTACAAGGCGTGTTTGAATCAATTCCCACTTTATTTTTGCTGTTGTATTCATTTATTTACGACTGAACGAATTAATTCAACCAGGTCATAAAGGGTTAAAAGGTTTGTAAACAATTTTCGTTCCTTATTGGTAAGTTGTTTTATTTTATGTCACATCAACCTCTTTTGAGCCGTCAAGTAAATCCTAACCTGATCATCCCTGTAAATGCTTTCATACCTAAAGCCCCCAATATCTTCATTTATAAATTTGTTTCTTTAAGCCTTTATTTTTTATATATACATAGTCTGTAAATGAGACCGCAACAGATAACATCACTTCAGGCCAGAGTGAGTCTGAGACTAATGGCAACGATGAGACAACTCCGCATTCTATAAAACCCCTCAAAATGGCCACCTCCCACTACTAGGTAGAACATGGAGCTGAATCTAAGACATTTTTCTAGAAGGATCTAAAAAGTTGTATTTCTTTTTCTTTTTTAATTATCTTATGAACTTGTTAGATGCTATTGCTTTGCAGCAATTAATATTTTGAAGAATTTGTTTTGTAAGTATAACGACATTCAGCAGATGTTACAAAAGAAGTCACTGCGTTTGCCATAAGGAAGTCAGTCCACGTTGATCAGCTATCTCTAACAAAAAAACAAAAAAACAAACCACTTAAAGATTTACTTATTCAAGTAATAAAATCTCTAAAACAGACCTAAATGCCAGGATGTTTTTTTTTTTTTTTTTTTTTTTTTACAACTCCTCAACCATGTTGAGTTATTTAGAGTCGAGAAAGTTATATCTAAAATACTTTTTTTTTTTTGTGAAGCTGTTTTCAAACCGTGAAATTTTTTTTTATATCATTCACAATGGGTGAATGATTTTGTTCGATTTTTGTATAGTTAGAATTTTCGTAAACAATTTTCGTATCTTTTAGAAATTGGCGAGTTGGTTGAGAATTATCAAAGATGTTACACAATTATGGATATTTTTGTTAATATTCAGCAGTAAGTCTCATACTTATTGATTTTATGCAAAAGATCTTTTGAAAAATAAAGATTTATAACCCAAATATTGCTTCCAATTGTTTTTGTTCATTTTTACTTTCACGATTTTTCTGCATTCCTAGCAGCCTTCATTTTATATATATATATATAATTTTATTCTGAAGAATATATATCTCAAACAATCAACTGGTATGGAAACATGATTATAAGTCTTACAAGATATTACTGGCAGTAATATTCTATAAGTACTATCCCACCTAAATAAGAATTGCTCGATATATAAGATAGAGAAAATAAATCAAATTTAAGTCATTCAATGAATTTAAAAATTTATGACGTGAAATGTGAGTTTCATATCAAAAGATTTATTATTCTATGTAAGACAAAGAATACATTAGAAATATTATAACTCCTTATCCTATAGGATTTCGATGTCTACCATCTCTTCAGAGGAGAAAATATTAGCAAAAAGTTATAATGATTTACACCTTATTTGCTAATTTAATTTAATATTTAATAATTATTAAAGAGTTATATTTCAAATATATTCTTTGTCTTACATAGAATAATAAAAATCTTTTGATCTGAAATCCAAACATTTCACATCATAAATTTTTAAATTCACTGAATGACTACAATTTGATTATATATATGTATACACACAAACACACTCACTCATTCTTTTAAATTTGGGGTTTTTGTGTGTTAATATTCATATTAAAAACTCTTTTCTCTATTTATTTTAAAAGAAAATACAACTTTGTTATATATGGGTCATGGAATTGCATTAATCTGCAAAAGATCTAGCTAATTTGCATATTCTTTTAAACATTCATTTTAATTAATTTCCTATTAGTTTTTTCGGTTTTCTTATGGGATGATCATATTAAGTTAACTATTACGTGTAATTATATTCATACAGATATTCTACATGATGTAATATTTGTGCAAAAAAGTTATAGTAAACACAAACCTCTTTCTATATATATTTATGTATGTGTATACATTTTTGTTGAAAAAGATTTTTGCCTACAAAACTGTCACAGACATGAAACTTAATATATTGGGTATTCGAACCCATGTGAAACTTTATATGTGGGTTTTAGCTGGGGAAAATTCGTGCAAATGTGTGAAAATTAAAAAGATCAAATTCACGATCAAATATACAGCATAATCACGTTGACACACCGGTTCCTGTCAGATCACCGAAGTTAAGTAACATTATGCCTGGTTATTACAAAAATGGGTGACCAATTTGGGAAGTCAAGGTGCTGTATGTAGAAGAACGTTGACACCTCCCTGCAAAAAGTTACAAAAACCTAACGTCGTCATCTCCCCTAATGGGTATATACATGCGACTGGGGACCGCTTGTGAATTTAATACTCCCATGAAACTTCCTCCTTCGGAGGAAGCCAGTTAAACCCTGAATAGGATTGGTGCTGACTGTACACAGTTGAACGATGGCATTACAAATATGCATGCGTAACATAATAACTATTCGTTCAGGTTTTAATTTTCAGCTTTGCAGTAAACATGTCTTCATAGCTCAGGCATTGACATCAAAGAAAAAAGTAAATCGTAAGCTAAACGTTTTGGTTTCGATTTTTGGTGGTGGTACACCAGCCTTTTATTTTTTAAACTTTTTTGAATCATTACTATATATTGGGCCGAATATAATATAATAATAAATTCAAAATATCATATTTAAGCATATTTTACGACTGGGCAATGCCGGGCGGCCTGCTAGTATATATATAAAAAAAAAAAAAAAAAACTTCATAAATTAAATATATGGTATTTATGCTCAATATAATTACAGAGCAATGTTAGCAAGGTTGCATGAGAAAACTCATGTCAGGTAATAAGTTATTTCCCCTGACTTTTGAAAGGAGCAAACGCAACTGACTAATTTAACTGTCTCTAGTTAAGAACAGCACAAAAGAAAAAGAAGAAAACATTTAGAGATTTACTTATTCAAGACGTAAAATCTCTAAACAGAACCAACGTCAGGATGTTGATTTTTTTTTTTTTTGTTTTTTTTTTACAACTCAACCATGTTGAGTCATTTATAGTCAAGAAGGTTATATTTAAAATACTTTTGTGAAGCAGTTTTAAAAATGTGAATTTTTTTTTTATATATTATTCAAAATGTGTGAATAATTTTGTTTGGTTTTG
Organism: Euprymna scolopes; assembly: GCF_053919585.1. Taxonomy (NCBI): domain Eukaryota; kingdom Metazoa; phylum Mollusca; class Cephalopoda; order Sepiida; family Sepiolidae; genus Euprymna; species Euprymna scolopes. The sequence continues at coordinate 7,868,279 of NC_136526.1, forward strand.
TATAAAATTTTTTAAAACAATTTTCGTTCCTTTTAGGATGTTTAAGATATTATCCAGGTTATTCATGGGATAAAATTCCATTTTTCACAACTAAAAGACAAATAATTCCTTTTTTTTCTTTTTTTTTTTTTTTTTTTGACGTAAAATAATTCTTTTGCTTTCTATATCAAATTTGAGATATTGCATCGAATTTTAATGTGATTGAAAAGTAATTTATCTGAGTGAGGTCTTAAACAATACACAC
>NC_136526.1:7868622-7881122 GCF_053919585.1 Euprymna scolopes
CCAGGTTGCTCACACCATTCCATAAGAGAGAACACGTCGAGTGCTCGAGGATGAATTTGGAGATGTGCCAAGAAGATGAGTCAAAGTTTTTCAAAAGACTGATTACACAGGATGAAACCTGGGTCCATCATTATGATCCAGAGACCAAAACCCAGTCAATGCAGTGGAAGCACTTGGATTCACCACCTCCAAAGAAGGCAACGGTGCAGCTCTCCGCTGGCAAGGTCATGCTCACAGTCTTCTGAGACCAGGACGGAGTAGTGATGACAGATTTCCTGGCAAAGGGTACCACAATCACAGGAGCCTATTATGCTTCACTTTTGAGGAAATTAAGAGAAATCAAAATCAAGAGGCGGGGCAAGATCAGTAAAGGTACCCTCCTCCTGCAGGACAACGCTCCGATCCACAACTCGCATATCGCCACATCAGAGGCACGGGCATGTGGTTATGAAATCCGACCCCATCTTCCCTACTCTCCTGACCCTGCACCCTCTGACGTTCACCTCTTTCCAGCCATGGAGCTGTTTTTGAAAGGAAAGCGTTTCCCAGATGATGCAGCCTCGATTTCTGAAGTCACGTCGTGGTTGGAGGACCAACTTGGGTGGTCTACAAAAACGGTCTCCAGAGCTGCATCAAACGATGGGAGAAATGCATAACTGTAGATGGTTATTATATAGAGAAAGTACTAATAACCAAGTTTCGGTGCTCTACTGCTATGGAAAGTGGGTCAGGGGCATTACTTATTGCACACTCCTTGTAAACTGCAGACCAGCTAAATGCGGGTACTGGTCTCCCGCTTTATGGTTTTTTAAATCAGATATTTGCTTCTCCTAGAAAGACTGCCTTCACACGGCTTACGGGAGCCCTCTCCACCCCAACACACACATACATACACACAAACATACATCTACTTTTTCATTAATATAGATTAGTCTAACACTGTTACACAAATCACGGACTATCAATTTAATAGTTCCCCCCCCCCCCCAACATACACCAGCGAAAAAGAGGAAAAAGGCCTTGATTTATTTTTTTAATTTTTTTTTTTTTTTACTTTCTTTCTCTTTGTTTTTGATTGGTGGACATTTGATTATAAAACGAGAGGGGGGTGGGGAAATAAAAATCTAGTTTTATAATTAAAAAGTGTCATCAAGTGATACTTACCTCTGTATATAAATCGGTTAGCTTGCCATACTTAGAGACGGAGTTTGAGTTTGAACTTTACTCAGGGTATAAATTATTTTCACCGTTTTCATGTCTAAATGTTTCAAATTACAAAATTAAACAAATTGTCTTGTTCCATTTTTTCTTTTCATTTTTTTTTTTTTTTTTCCTTCTGAAATATACATAATTTACTGAAATTAGGACCCCCGGGTGACGTCGGGGAGCCCTGCTAAATTTGTTATGCTTTCGAACTTTTAAGAAGAGGATTGATAATCTATATATTAATAAGATAGCGTGTGTGTTGTTTATTTTGTGTGCCACGATTACATGTGACTGTCGTTTAATTGTTATGGACTTTCATTTCTTGTAAAAAATAATTTTACCAAGAATTCTTCATCAGTTTTGATTATACCTATTTACTATGCCTCCCCACGGGACAGAGACACCAGGGTCGTTTTGTAACGTGGAGAAAAGGTACAAAAATAAAAAATTGTCTCAGTCATGAAGGACTGCTCCTCCACCGAAAGAGAACAAGAAATGGAAGTGCAGCATCTGAAGAACAGATGGTATTTATTTGCTCCCCCACAGAGCAAATTAGGCACAAGGCCGTTTTTAATGTGAGGTAAAAACCAGCTCCCCTAAAAGTAGGCAAAAAGGGGGCACTCTGGTTACCAAAAATAATAATTGTCCCAGTATAGAGGGTTTCCCCTCCATTGACTGGTACAAATTATCTTAAGTGCAGCATCTGAAGAACAGATACTACACTTTGATCTTGTTTATATATTTTATTGCTTTTAAAATTTTGAAAATACAATTAAGTAAAAAACAAAAGATTTTTAAACAACAAAATTAGGCACAAGGCCCTACAAGAAATTGGGGAGGGGAAGGGTTCAGGTCTTTGTGACTAAAGTGATTAAAAAGTAATAAATGTAGACTTTGGAGTCTTACTCTTGACTGGCAACATTTACCAAAATACCTCATTCACTCTATGGATCTTAAACTAACTAATAAATCCCCAGCGTTTAAGAATCAAAACCATATTTACAATTTATAAACAGTTGTCTGTGTGTTTGTGTATGCATCTTTTTCTTTTCTTTTTTTTTTTTTTTTTTTATTAATTTTGTGTGTGTGTGTGTGACACTTTGATCTTGACCAAAGCTCAAGTTTATATATATATATATATATATATATATATATATATATATATATATATATATATATATATATATATATATATACACACACACACACAGGGTGTCCACAAAGTCTGGCTGCATAATCTACCCGGTGCCCACAAAGTATGGCTGCATAATGTAGCCAGACTTTGTGGACTCTCTCTCTCTCATATATATATATATATATATATATATATATATATATATATATATATATATATATATATATATATATATTTCATAAATTTTGGTTTCGGTTCAAGCTGATGCATCCAAGTCAGATGGATATATATTTTTTTATTTTTGAAATCACAACTTTATAATATATAAAAATCGATAGAACATTAACTCTATAATAATATATACGAAATCTGCAAGAATTAAAATATCATATTTAAGCGTACTTTATGACCGGGCTATGCCGGACGTCCTTGTTAGCTTAAATACTTTTGCAGTTTTAACAAAAGTGCTACAATAATATCAGAGCATCTCCATTTACACTGAACATCTACAGAATGCCAACATCAATATATTACATATGAATGAGTCCCCTGTGGAATTTCCACAGGTCCCGCTAGTTTTTATTATTTGGATTATTCGAACTATTGTTCTCATCTTGAGTGTTATTCTCACAACGTTCTTAGGAATACAAATGTGAATTATTTATGAATTCTACCTTGTCATGGCTGACAAAATAGTAGTCTCATTTAAGCCTAGATAATTGCTAAAAAATAAAAAATTAAACAAAAATACTGGTAGACTATTACATTTTTGTATGATTGGTGATTGGATATGTTTCTATCAGTATTTTGTTTAATTTTTGATTTTTCATTGATTATCGAGGCTCAATTGAGACCACCATCCTATTTTTCATTTTAACTCGGTTTTTACACGACTTTCATTTTTTAATTAAAAAAAAAAAAAGTTAAAAACACAAAAAACTTATCCAGGTAGGTAGAAGAGTAACTTAACTTGCCTTTGGTAACATTTATTTGTTGTGTATTTATTTTATCACTTTTTTGTTTGTTTGCTTTGTTAGTTATTGTGGAAAATCACACACAAAAAAAAATGCATTATTTCAATTGGACAAAACTAATTTACTCACAATGCAAAACAATTATTGGTGCAGAAAATTATGAAAGAAAAATGTCTCCAATTACGCAAATCTCTACGCAGGGGAGATTTTAAGATCCCATAAGGGTAACATTGCAGAGAATGTGTACAGTCACTAAACAAAAGAAGAAATATGATATTTAAAAAAATTTATTTTGTTTTTATGTTATAGTTTTCATTTTTTTTTTTTTATTGGGGGGACGGGGTAAAAAAAAGGGAAGGGTGATGAAGTGGGGGGGGGGGGCTGAAAGCCCTTCATAAAAGTTCATGCAACTCAAATTTTTATGAAATTTAAATATATGTATATATATATATTTTTTTTTTTCAACTATCTGATTTCTAGGCCCTCTTCATTGTCGGCCAACAAAACACTTTTAATCTGTAATAGGATTGATATTCCTTTGTGCTTGGGATTTTAGTACTATTCTTTATCTAAAGTCCTATTTTCTACCAGCAGAGTCTATTTTTTTACAGTGGAGTGGGAATGGGGGTAGAAATAGGAGGCGGCGATGATGGATGGGGGTGGAAACTTTTCGTAAAACTCCTACCCAGATGTACCGAACTTGCACAAAAAACACCAGAGCCAGGTACCTCCAAGGATGGAGTACTGTTGCCACATCTGGGCAGGAGCTGCTAGAAAGGACTTGTCCTACCTTGATAGGGTTCAAAATAGACTTCATAGTCTCGTAGGAGATGTCCTTTTCTCTTCCCTGCAACCTCTATCTCACAGAAGAGATGTTGTGAGTTTGTCTCTGATGTATCGTTATTTTCATGGAAAGTGTTCGACTGAGCTTCAGTCTGTGGTCCCCCCCCTCGCCAAACTTTCACAAGAAACACTCGTCTAGCTGAAACCACTATCGATAATTTCCCCCACTCTTTATCTGTGCCTAAACCTAAACGTAGATTCCATGAACAACGCTTCTTTCTTAGAACTGCATGCCTGTGGAACTCTCTTCTGCTTACCTGCTTTCCATATTGTAATATGGTCATCTTCAAGTCCAACACAAACAAATTCTTGATAAGTCACAGTTAAAAATAATGAGGATTGCTTTATTCATCTGATCGACCGATCGAATGACGTCAGGAATTCAAATTCGGATCTACATGGTTAATCTTCTACTCTTCGTCTCATTCTCCTCTGACTATGTCAACTCTTGGCTGATCAACTCTCTCTCTCTCTCTCTCTCTCTCTCACTGGTTAAAATCCGAACCCATAATATGGAGAAATGTCCTTTGTCTATGACGTCAGAGGTATGTTTTTCATACATGACTAATTTCACGTGGCTTTACATATGTTTGTCCAAAACATTTTTGGCAAACAAAAGAATCCTCAATATATAAGTCTAACCTATTTTTTAACAACTTAATTTGCATTGTTCATTCTTTTGCTGACATTTATTTTTCAGATTTCTAAAAGAATTAACAATAGACTTAATTTCTAACATTCCATTTCTCAACTTTGCCTACAGGGTTCGATTCCAGGCTTATCCTAATCTCATTTTCACATATGAACTCTTCGTCATCTTTAAATATACACCCTCCTGCTACACAACAATTACTTTTTGTGTAATTATATTACCTGGTTTTTCATTAATTTGTAATATTATTTCCAAAAGAGGGTTTACTTTTTGGTTTTCCTGAATAAAAGTTGGTAAATTGTAGGTTAAAGGTAGTTTCGTATGTTGGGTTTTCAGGATTGCTTTGCAGTTTTGTTGCACCTTGCAATGCTAGTTTTTCCCATCTTAGGTGTAGGGGTGGTTTGTGGGCATTGGTGAAAATCAATAAGCTCCCAGGCTGAGTCTCAAACCTTGATTCCGAATACTTAATATATTCTTTTTATAGGAGTTGTGAGTGGAGCTGGATAAGGCACAACGGGTCTGTATTACTGTACACAGATTCGAAAAAGTTGTCAAAAAACAAATATATAACAAATAAATGTTATCAAAGGCAAGTTACTTTTCTACCAAACTGAATATAATTTTCGTGTTTTTATTCAATGTAACATGTTTATTCAGCTCGAAAAGCATACAGTGTTTACCGATGTAATGGAAAATTCAAAATGACGCCCGACTCTCTCTTTAACACGGTAAGTTCGGGAAAAGGTGTTATAAATAATAAACTAAACAAAATTCTATTAGAAATTCGCTCAATATATGTTACCGTGACATAAGTTGACATATATTCGGTGGTGTTTTAGTAGTATTTTGTCTAGTTTATTATTTATAACACCTTTTCCCGAACTTACCGTGTTAAAGAGATAGTCGGGCGCTATTTTGAATTTTCCAATACATCGGTAAACACTGCATGTTTTTCGAGCTGAATAAATATGTTATATTGAATAAAAACATAAAAAATATATCCAATTTAATAGAAAAGTACCTTATCTTGCCTTTGATAACATTTATTTGTTATATATTTGTTTTTTGACAACTTTTTCGAATCTATGTGTACAGTAATACAAACCTGGCACAACCATAGTCCAGTTTAGATCCGATATGTGAGCAGCATATTTTGAGCATTGTAGCCTGATCTTCTCCCTAGTCTAGTTTGGATATTATTTCTAAGATGTTTATCACTTTCAAGCATTTTTATTTCGAGTTGTTCCTATTTACAATGCCTCCCCACGGGACAGAGTTAGACACCAGGGTCGTTTTTTTTTAACGTGGAGAAAAGGAACAAAAATAAAAATTGTCTCAGTCGTGAAGGATTTCTCCTCTACTGACAGAACAAGAAATTGAAGTGCAGCATCTGAAGAACAGATACTACACTTTGATCTTGTCCCGAAGGCCAGTTGTTGCTGTGCTCCTTGAAGTTCAGTTTATTATCAAAAATGATTCCTAAAAATTTGGTATGTTGTACAACTCGTATTAATTGTCCATCTAGTTTGAGCTGTGGGTCAAGGTGATACTTCCGTTTCCTACAGAAGTGGACACATTTGGTTTTGCTTTTGGATATTTTAAAGCCATTTTGATTAATCCAATGGTCTATTTTGTTGAGACAACATTGCATTTGTCTTTCAATAGTTGGTGATGAGCAAGTTATAGAGAGGTCATCAACAAATAGTGTTTTAATCACGTGGAACCCATTCTTAACATCACCCCGTCCATTTTTTTTTTTTTTTATACATAGGAGTCACCACTTATCAAAGCTCTGAGGCTACTCGAGGATACGAGTTATTGCGGTACAGTAATCAATGGGACAACATCGTAGTAATCGTTAGTAATGGAGATTGGATAGATTGGATTATTTAAAGGGGCGGTTCATCAGGAATTTGTTTATGTTGGACTTGAAGACATCCGAGTTGCAATCAGGTGGGAAACAGGCAAACGGAAGAGAGTTCCACAGCCGTGCACTTCTAAGAAAGAAGCTTTGTTCATGGAATCTACGTTTTGATTTAGGCACAGATAAAGAGTGGGGAAAATTATTGACAGTGGTTTCAGTTTTTCAGCTAGACGGGTGTTTATCGTGGAAGATTGGCGGGTGGGGAGGGGGTAGAGATTGGAGCTCAGACGAGCACTTGCCTTGAAAATAATGATAAAACAAAGACAGATTTGCAACATCTCTTCTGCGAGAGAGAGGTTGCAGGGAAGAGAAAAAGGCATCCCCCACTCAACTACAAAGTCTAATTTGTACTCTGTCAAGGCAGGATAAGCTGTTTTTAGCAGCTCCTGCCCAGATGTGGCAGCATACTCCATCTTTGGATGTACTTGACTTTTATATAGATAGAGAATTGCATCAGCAGTGAGATATCTACTGAAGCGGTAGAAGGATCCCACCATTTTTCCAGCAGCCTTCGCAACAGATTTGATGTACGAGTGTAATGTTATGACCCTTCAGACTGTGATCAGAGCGTAGTAACTGTTAACTGTGGCAAGCGGGGTCCAGGGTCAAAACATTATTATTGTTATTGTATTCTTGTTAATTGATTTGAGCGACGGATGGTCGCTGGATCAGTTATTATGATTAGAAGAATAAACAATTAAATTGCGGAAGAAATGATTGACATGTGAATCGCAAAAAGAATGTGAAAATAGAAAATATATGTAAACATTATTTTGGGGTTTTGAATAAACAAATAACTAAAAGTTTCATGTGTGAATATGTAAATAACTAGTTGTGGATTAGGTTGGTCTGAGACACGTAATTAGGTGACGTAAGAAAACATGTGATGTAGTTAGCTTTGGAGAGATTCAGAGAGTTGAGGATTAACCACCAGAGCGGCCAGACGTCTAGACAGGGGTGGACAGACAGCTAGGGAGCGAGCTGTAAGAACAGACATGTAGACAAACTGCAGATCCTGTGAAAACCATTTGAGACAACTGTAATAAATTTATATTATAAAAACATAAAGAGTTGTTTTAATGGTTTCACAAATAAGAACAGATGTCTCAATTGAATGGTGCTGATCGCTTCATGGTTCGTCACGCATCAGCGGGAAGATACAGAAGAACTCTTCAAGAAAACAAAACGTATGAAGCATATATTATTATTCTTATATATGAACTGTAAAAATATCCCGTGTAATAAGTCTGATATAACATGATTCAGTTTACACAGAATCCTTCTCAACCGAGACAATTTACATTTTTGTTCTCAATTCAAAATGCTACCCCATTTTTGGTGGGGTAGGTTGGGGTCATTTTTATGTACATTTAAAAAACAGAATTTGCATCTAACTTTGCTTTCCTTTCAGGGGATGCGGATGGGGGGGTGCGACTAGACATTTCCGGAAGTTAATGGAGGTACAAATATGAAAAGGCGTAGTGGCGGTGAAGAGTGGGAGCGTGTGGAAGCAAGAACAAAAACAAGAGAAAGACTTTGCTTTTCTCTCTAGTTTGTTTTTGCAGACAAATATTTGTGATGACTGTACCCAACATGAGAGACCCGACGGCTCATCATTCTAGACACACCCTGTTATTTGCAGATGGGGGTGGAAGGGTAGACGTGATGAAGAGTATCAACCATCCACTTTCCAGATTGGTAACCTTCAGCATCAAACCTTTCTCACAAGAAAAAAACTATATTTGGAAAAAAAAAAAAAGAAAAAAAAAAGGTTATTTTTTTAATTTCTTTTACACAAATATTGCTTCAGCATCTGGGAATTAAGAAAAACATAAAAGAATTGTTATCTTAACCTCGTCGAAGACCCCAAAGGATTTTCAGGGTTTTTTGCTTTTGTTTTTATTTAATGTGTGAGCATTGGGTTAGTCATTAACACTTCAGAAGACATTTTCTGGCAATGGTGCAATACAGTTTACAGGAATTAAAAAAAAAAAAAAAAAAAAAAAAAATTTTTTAAATTCAACAAATAAATGTTACCAAACGCAATAAAAGTTACTTTGCTACCCTACCTTCCTGCATACTTTTTGTGTGTTTGAAAGCGTTTTACTTGAAGTTTAATTTTTGCATTCAAAATATTATCTACATTTTCTGATAATGGTGATATATAGTTCACAGAAACAACAAAAAAAAAAGGTTAAAATAAAAAAGGTTTTTAAAAAATAGGTTAAACAAAGGTTTTAAAAAAATAGGTTAAAAAAATAGGTTAAAAAAGGTTAAAAACATAGGTTAAAAATAGGTTAAAAAAATAGGTTTTAAAAAAATAGGTTTTAAAAAAATAGGTTTAAAAAAAATAGGTTTAAAAAAAATAGGTTTAAAAAAATAGGTTTAAAAAAATAGGTTTAAAAAAATAGGTTTAAAAAAATAGGTTAAAAAAATAGGTTAAAAAAATAGGTTAAAAAAATAGGTTAAAAAAATAGGTTAAAAAAATAGGTTAAAAAAATAGGTTAAAAAATAGGTTAAAAAAATAGGTTAAAAAATAGGTTAAAAAATAGGTTAAAAAAATAGGTTTTAAAAAATAGGTTTAAAAAAATAGGTTTAAAAAAATAGGTTAAAAAAATAGGTTTTAAAAAAATAGGTTTTAAAAAAATAGGTTTTAAAAAAATAGGTAAAAAAAATAGGTAAAAAAAATAGGTTTAAAAAAATAGGTTTAAAAAAATAGGTTTAAAAAAATAGGTTTAAAAAAATAGGTTTAAAAAAATAGGTTTAAAAAAATAGGTTAAAAAAATAGGTTAAAAAAATAGGTTAAAAAAATAGGTTAAAAAAATAGGTTAAAAAAATAGGTTAAAAAATAGGTTAAAAAAATAGGTTAAAAAAATAGGTTTTAATAAAATAGGTTAAAAAAATAGGTTAAAAAATAGGTTAAAAAAATAGGTTTAAAAAAATAGGTTTAAAAAAATAGGTTAAAAAAATAGGTTTTTAAAAAATAGGTTAAAAAATAGGTTAAAAAAATAGGTTTAAAAAAATAGGTTTAAAAAAATAGGTTAAAATAATAGGTTTAAAAAAATAGGTTAAAAAATAGGTTTAAAAAAATAGGTTAAAAAATAGGTTTAAAAAAATAGGTTAAAAAATAGGTTAAAAAATAGGTTAAAAAAATAGGTTTAAAAAATAGGTTTTAAAAAAATAGGTTTAAAAAAATAGGTTTAAAAAAATAGGTTTAAAAAAATAGGTTTAAAAAAATAGGTTTAAAAAAATAGGTTAAAAAAATAGGTTTTAAAAAATAGGTTTAAAAAAATAGGTTAAAAAATTAGGTTAAAAAAATAGGTTAAAAAAATAGGTTTAAAAAAATACCAAATAACTTACAAAACGCAATAAAAGTTACTTTCTACCCTTTCCTACTGCATATGTTTGTGTATTTGAAAGCGTTTTACTTAATTTAATTTTTGCATTCAAAATATTATCTACATTTGCTGGCAATCGTGAATTATACTTTACAGGAATTTAAAAAACGAATAACTGTTACCAAACGCAATAAAAATTACTATTATAACAAACATAACTGCATACTTTTTTTTGTGTTTTTAAGTCTTTGAAATCATTTTACTTTACATTTTATTTTTGAATATTTGTATAGATTTGGAACTAGACGTATGTAAGCATCTGTTCAGCTTTGCCTGAAACATGACGTCAGCCGCTAGAGTCTGCTTGTAATCTGATGCAAGATGCCTATCAGTCAATTACAGTGCGCGGCAACAGAAAGACGACTTTTGGATAAATATTGGAAGAGAGAGAGGAAAAAAAAAAAGATGTTACATAGAAAGCATAGATACTATCAATGTTAGATAACCGACCGTAGATGCCCGAAAAAATAGTTTTTTTTTTTTTTCTTTTATGTCAAATTAAGAAATTAATCAGATCCGTAAAAGAATAGCATTACATGTGGCGTTAGATGCATCATTGCAAAGATAGGCTCCATAAGCGATGGATGATGTGGCTGGAGGTTCATAAAACTTTTTAAAATTTTCTGGACACAAAAAAAAAAAAAAAAAAAAAAAAAAAAATACTTAAAGATGAAAAACTCTTTATGCTTTTTTGAACTTTTTGAAAAGCCTTTCAAAAACAACAACAACACCTCTACTGCCTGGAATAATAAACCAGTCCATGACGTCACTTCCATCCATGACATCACTTACTTACTACACCACCTAAACACTCGGGCAACACCAGCCAGTCTAATATATAAAAGGCACAATGTGTGCGTGTTTGTATGTTTGCCAAAAACTTTTGACAGACACGTCGCAACCTGACCAGATCGGTATCGTTTTCAAGCTCGATCCTTCGGACAACAAATATCGAAAAATTGGCCAAATACATTAATTTCTTCACCCTCAATCGGGCAGTTTTCTACAAGGAGGGATCGGTTTTTGCATCGCCATTTTCACAAGTCATCATATTGGTTGGATTGACTTCGCTTAATTTCAATGTTCGGAACTTCTGGTTGGATGATGGAGACAGACTAAAATGTCACGTTTTTTAATCTTTTTTCTCCTTTGTGTTACAGGTTAGAGGTTGCCTGCCTACTACGATTTTTTTTCGGTGTTCTACACACACCCGAGCAACGCCGGGCACCCCTGCTAGTCATTTATGAATGCAAAGATTTCTCCGATATTTTTCAGTCAGAATTCTTTCAAGAAAGACATTAGATACAGGAGAGACCAAGATCCTAAGCAACCAGAAAATGCAATTGCGAATTACTTAGGACCCCTATCCAGTTGTGGCTGACGGAACGAGAGCATGTTACCCCATGAAGTAAAGAAACTTTTGTTTTTTTTTTAAATTCCATGCAGCTCTCAGAGTTCCACAAGATACGCTTGAAGAAGGTTGGACGTTACATCGGCCGAAACGTTATGAAAATAACACTGGAGATGAGAGTCTACTCATTAATTTTCTTTATTACGATGTGTCAACGACATTTGAGTTCATTGCATAATTTTTTTTTTTTTTACATGGTAGTCACCACTTATCAAGGCCCGGAAGCCATTTGGGGATAAGGGTTATTGCATGTATAGTAATCAATGGGATAGTATCGTAGTAATCATTAGTATTGGAGATTTGATAAAGTGTCTTAAGAGGACGGTTTATCAGGAATTTGTTTATGTTGGACTTGAAGACATCCAAGTTGTAGTCAGGTGGGAATCAGGCAGACGGAAGAGAGTTCCACAGGCGTGCACTTCTAAGAAAGAAGCTTTGTTCATGGAATCTACGTTTTGCAGGTTGCAGGGAAGAGAAAAGGGCATCTCCCACTAAGCTACGAAGTCTATTTTGTACTCTGTCAAGGCAGGATAAACTGTTTTTAGCAGCTCCTGCTCAGATATGGCAACAGTACTCCATCCTTGGACGTACTTGGCTTTTATATAGATAGAGAATTGCATCAGGAGTGAGATATCTACTGGAGCGGTAGAAGGATCCCACCATTTTTCCAGCGACCTTGGCAACAGATTTGATGTATGTGTCCCATTTCAGATCAGGAGTAAAGGTCAATCTCAGAAGCTTGTACAGTAATCAACAATCTTACGAGTACGCTATCCAAAAGACTTATGGATATAACCCATTTACATTAAGTGGAAACCATTATTTTCCTTACTAGAAAGCTCGACCCATGAGGGAGATAGAAAGATTGTACATCAATGTTGGAGTTGCTCTAACTACCCCCCCTCTCCTTCTTTAATTTGACATTCCTTTACTGGGAACCAAATGACAGCACCACCC
>NC_136526.1:7886122-7948622 GCF_053919585.1 Euprymna scolopes
CACAATCATGAAAGGAAGACGCGTGATTAGTCTCTAGGATCTTCGAGTAATATATTGTTGCTTTACTTTAATCGCATTCCCCCATTTTTTACTTTTTCTTTCCCCCCCCCCCGCAATTTTATTTTGAATTGTACATATTTTCGGTCCCCCCCCCTTTTTTTAAGTCCCTCGATACAGCTTTAAGAAAGCGAGGGCGAAACCGGTCAGCTGACCCCCCCCTTTTTCTCTCTTCTTCACTTTTTCTTTATTTTAAAGGCACTTTTAATCATGAACTAGCTGAAGTACCCGGCGCTGCCAGGTTGTATTCGATATACTTGAATATTCCATCCTCATACATACTTATCCTATTGATTAAACGAAACATTAATTCATAATGGCTTCATATACATATATATATATATATATATATATATTATATATATATATATATATATATAGATAGATACCAACATCGATATAATCTATCTATATATAAAAGTGAAAATGTATGTATGTATGTATGCTTTTCCTCGATGTCCACAAAAGGCTTCTTTCAGAGAAGCGCTCGCTCACTTCGCAACTTCTTAAAACTTTTAATATCATCCATAAATTGTAATATCTCACACTTAACCACGGAGCTCGCTTGTCTATTTGATATTTCCCGCATCGGCACGCGTTATATTTGGTTTTCGGTATAAAAAAAAGCGAAACTCGATTCTAATCACAGGCCCAGAGCCAGTGAACGTTTGGTCAATGTCGACTTCGTCATATCAGACGGGGGAGCGGGTTTTTAAAAACAAACAAACCGATTTATTGACCTCATTAAAAACTGTCCCGCACAAAATGCTAACTGCTGAATACCTATCGCCGTCACGTCAATCAAAAACGCGCACCTGTTTTTTTCACACTTTACTATTTTCCAACTGCGCGTCGTAAAGGCTTCGTTTTTTTTTCACGGGCACCTGTTTTTTTTTTCACACACACCTACAAACACCCGGGCAACGCCGGGTACCCCTCGCTAGTATTATATAAATAAAAGTCTAAATATTAACACACTTGAAAAAATTTATTTTATGTGACCATGCGCAGAAAGAAGTTTAAACATTTCGCATTTCAACTTGCCGATATGTCTGTATGCGTTATTCATCCATCCAAACAAAGATTTCACTCGTTATAAACCATCCTTGGTGTATAATTACTATTTCCTGAGAACTTCAGAGTTATGTTTAAAAGTTTACCTGTTAGATATTTACATACACGCACACACATCTGTTTTATTGATATAAATTATAAAAGTCTTCCTTCATGATTGCGAGATATATATATATATATTATTACGTGCATAAAAATTGATAAGGGTGTCATGGTAAAACACCGAACTACTTATTGAGTGGTGACGTGTTCGATCCTTGTCAACTAAGTCTAGTAAGGAGTAAACTACAAAACATGCATGACTATGGATGACTTACTTTTATGAACGTAATAATATGTAAATAAATAATTTAAAGAATAATAATAAATAATACATCCTAAAAAAATGTGGGGCAGCAGAAAATGTAAAAGGGCAGATAACTAAAAAAAAAAAAAAAAAAAGCACTCAGGGAGCTAAAAGAAAAAAAATATTACAGAATCGTTAAAAAAAAATAAATAAACTATATATATATATATGAACAAATGATTAATAAAACATGTTAAAAGACATCTTGAAAAAGAGTTAAAAACATATTTAATTTTAAAAAGGAAGCACAAGATAAGTGGATAGTCCTTAATCCGCGGAGTTTCGAAGAAATACTCTCATTCTCATCAGAGGGCAGGAATTAGCAAAATGTGGGATCGGATTTTGCATGTAAAAGTATTTAGTGAAACTACATTTATATATATATATATATATATATATATATATATATATAAAGAGAGAGAGAGAGAGAGAGTAAAATGATTCATAATTTAGAATTAAAAATCGGTTTCAAAAGGAAAAACAAACAAAATCAATAAATTGTACGATCGTTTCGGAAACAATGTTTTTATTGAAGTAGGCAATACGTCTTGAACAATTATTTGATTTTTTAAAACAAAGTCTCCTTATCAGCAAAAAGAGGGGGGTGGGGTTTAAAGACACCAAAAATAAAACTAGCATTTTTTTTAGTAAGGCCGATATTTCTTTTATTTGCCTGCTTTTAAAGCCCGTAAGTATGTTAGTCCATCCATTCATTGGCATGTTGTTAAATGTTATATATATATATATATATATATATATAACCAATTTACTTATGAAATTCCGGTATTTTTAATATACCAAGCAAACCAGAATCAATATAATCGAGCATATATATTATAATTCTACACTAACCAAGACAATCATATATCACAACATGTGTTTTATTATACGACTAGCGGGGGGTACCCGGCGTTGCCCGGTGTTTGGAGGTGTGTGTGTTAAAAAGAAGAAAAACGTTGGCTGGGTGTTTGGAGGTGTAAAAGAAAAAAAAGTTTTAGTAGGAAGGTAGGATTGAACCCCGAAGCCTTGACGCAAAGTTGGAAACGAAATGGAAAAAAAAAGAAAAGCCAAGCACCTAACCATCTCAGCCACGAGAGAAGAGAAATTGATAAGTGTGTTCAGTTAAGGTTTATAAAGCGAAATATACAGGTGTGAGGAAGTGGCGTGATATTTGACCTAGTTTTGCGCTGCAAGCCAGTCACCGTTTCCCCCGTGCCCATCATTCCCTTTTCGAAGACGTGGCGAGCTGGTAAAAGTCGGGCAAATTAAATAGACATGCGATCTCCGTTTGTTAAGTTGTAGATATTATCATTTAGATGTGATATAAAAAGTTTTAAGGAGGGAGCCGACCGAGCAGGCCTCGGAAAAAAGCCTTTTTTTTTTTTTTTTTTTTTTTTTACACAGTGATGACCACTTATCAAGGCCCGGAAGCCACTCAAGAATAAGGGTTATTGCAAGTACATTACGTTAGTGTGGAGATTTGATGATGTGTTTACTTAAGGGTGCGGTTCATTAGGAATTTGTTAACGTTGGACTTGAAGACATCCAAGTTGTAGTCCAGTGGGATGCAGGCAAACGGAACAGAGTTCCACAGGCGTGCACTTCTAAGAAAGAAGCTTTGTTCATGGAATCCACGTTTTGATTTAGGCACAGATTATAGAGTGGGGAATATTTTTCACAGTGGATTAAGCTAGACGGGTGTTTTTCGTGAAAGATTGGCGAGGGGGGACTAGAGATTGGAGTTCAGACGAGCACCTGCCATGGAAATAATGATAAAACAAGGATAGGCTCGCAACGTCTCTTCTGTGGAAGAGAGATTGCAGGGTAAAGAAAAGGGCATCCCTCACTAAGCCACAAAGTCTATTTTGTACTCTGTCAAGGCAGGATAGGCTGTTTTTAGCAGCTCCTGCCCAGATATGGCAATAGTATTCCATCCTTGGACGTACTTGGCTTTTATATAGATAGAGAATTGCATCAGTAGTGAGATATCTTCTGGAGCGATAGAAGGATCCCACCATCTTTCCAGCGACCTTGGCAACAGACTTGATGTACGTGTTCCATTTCAGATCAGGAGTAAAGGACAAACCCAGAAGCTTGTCAAAACACGAGGCCTCACCTAGACGAGAGCCATCCATCACAATTTTGCAGACATACACAAAAAGCGAACATTCATACATAGACATTTTCGCTATTATATATATAGATGTATTCCTTTGGTGTTTCCAGAGAAAACAAAGGACGGAGAGATGATTTTCGTGACTTGTAAATAACAAATGGTGTGTGATTTCATATATGCATTGCATTTATATTTTATGTCTGAAGATCAGCCATTTTGGAATATCCTTTAATGAGATACAGTCGAAGCTTGTCCGAATGATTATGAAACAATTGTGTCTGTGTGTCTGTACACACAATACGCAATAACTGTGAATTTTTAGTCTACAGACTCGAAATTTGATATACAGGGTACTGAGATTTTGGAAAATCTATGTGATCGGTTTTCAGCCAGAAATTTTGCTTGTTAAGGGGTCAAAGTTCAATGATTTGACTTTTGAGAACTCTACCAAACTCCTCCGGCAATTTTGGGTCTAAACACTTGAAATTTTAGATATAGGTTCCTTGGACATGGATCTAACTTAATAACTTGATTGGAGCCCAAAACAATTAAATGTTAAGGGATCATAATAGGGGTCAAAGTTAAAAAAAAAATTGACCGCTTTTTTTTTTTTTTTTTTTTGCTCAACATACACCTCCAAACATCCGGGCAATGCCGGGTGAAATGCTAATTGTATAATAAAAACACATGCTGTGATATATGGCCGTCTTGGTTATTGTGGAATTCTAACACATTATATATATATATATATATATATATATATATATATATATATATATATATATACTAGCATTTCAGCCCGGCATTGCCCGGGTGTTTGGAGCAACAAAAAAAATTAAAAAAATAAAAATTTTAGTCATACAGTTTGGTTCACTTTACAACACTGCTATCAAAGACATTCACTTCGGATTTTACCATGCAATTTGGATGTGAATTTTTATATCCTTTTCATTAACTTCCCTTACTCTATGACATTTAAATAAACAACTTTTAATTGTGATTTTCTTCAGCAAATAAGGTGTAAACCATTATAACTATTTGCTAATATTTTCTTCTCTGAAGAGATGGTAGACATGGAAATCCTATAGGATAAGGAGTTAAAATATTTCTAATGTATTCTTTGTCTTACATAGAATAATAAAAATCTTTTGATTTGAAATTTAAACATTTCACGTCATAAATTTTTAAATTCATTGAATGACTAAAATTTTATATATATATATATATATATATATATATAGTGGAATTTTATTGAATGACTAAAATTTGATTTATTTGCTCTATCTTATATATCGAGCAATTTTTATTTAGGTGGGATAGTACTTATAGAATATTACTGCCAATAATATTTTGTAAGAATTATAATCACAGGTTTCCATACCAACTGATTGTTAGATAATTTTATTTTGAAGTAATGTGTGTGTGTGTGTGTGTGTATATATATATATATATATATATATACACACACACACACATATATATATATACATATACACACACACATACACATATATATACACACGCACACACATTTTATATATATATATATATATATATATATATATATATATATATAAAATAATGTTTGTGTCAAGTGTGAAATTGTTATTTGTTAGCCACTCAACTATAAAAGGCTTTTCACTGAATGTTCACAAAAGCAGATTATCATGGTACGACCTGACAAGCACTTGTTTATCAAAATCGGAATTTTTAAATGGATCCACAAGTCTCTATACAGAGGTGTTGCCCCCCCCCCCGCCACACTTCAGCTTCGTTGCTAAAATGGAAACTCAATGGATGTATCTTATATCAGATGCGTCCAAACATCTTTTTCTTTTTTTTTTAAAAAAAGCTCTGTCTGTTTGTCTTTCATACTAAAAATCAAAAATCATTTTTGCCTGCTTTATCTACTTGCACCCCCCCCCCCTCGCCCGAGAAATTCCGGAACCGGAAATAATAAACAAGCATGCGTTCAGAAATAGCTATTATATTGTTATTTATATATAACTTTCAGGCGGGGGGAGGGGGGGGGCGTAGAAAAAATGGGAAAAGAAAGAAAAAAATGAGAAAAGAACGAAAAAAATGGGAAAAGAACGAAAAAAATGGGAAAAGAAACAAAAAATGGGAAAAGAAACAAAAAAATGGGAAAAGAAACAAAAAAATGGGAAAAGAAACAAAAAAATGGGAAAAGAAACAAAAAAATGGGAAAAGAAACAAAAAAATGGGAAAAGAAACAAAAAAATGGGAAAAGAAAAAAAAAAAATGGGAAAAGAAACAAAAAAATGGGAAAAGAGAGAAAAGGGAGGAAAAGAGGGAAAAGGGTGGAAAAGGAAAAAGGAGGAAAAGGAAAAAAGAGGAAATTGGAAAAAAGAGGAAATTGGAAAAAAGAGGAAATTGGAAAAAAGAGGAAATTGGAAAAAAGAGGAAATTGGAAAAAAGAGGAAATTGGAAAAAAGAGGAAATTGGAAAAGAAATGGAGAAAGGAGAAAAGGGAGAAAGGAGAAAAGAAAGAAAGAGAAAAAGAAAGGAGAAAAAAAATGCTGTGTGGATGCGTGCCTAAGAAAGTTGAGAATTTTAAAAGAAAATAGAGAGAAAAAAATGTTGCGTGCTGGGCGCAAACTTGCAAATCTTAAGTTCATAAGCAAACACATTATCAATTGGACCACACACATACAAATGTTATAACACTGCAAATTTAGCTTTTTAAAATGAAACAACGAATCGACCGTTCGCACATGCACGATTAACAAACAGTGTCTTATCTTACTTGACTTCAAACAAAACAACATTTCTACATGAAATAATTGACGATTTTCTCTAATTTTTCGATATTATGTGTCCAAGTGATCATTTTTTCTAACAGTACCATGTTCGTGCCGCGTCGATGCAGATGACAAGTTTTTAGCAGACATACAAACACACAAACGGCTGAGATTTATATAATAGATTCTATGGTCGGTTCTACATCAATCTGTATAATTTACTCTTAGAAATAATATTCCTTTTGAAATAATAAAGACACTGTTTAAAAATATATTTATTTAAAATCATTCATGAACAGAACAACAATCTGATTTCGGAACAATTTATTTTAAAATGGATGAATGGAATTTTTTTTTTTTTTTTAAACTTAGCGAGATCAGATAAATTTTTGCTGACGGGACATTTTTTAAAACCAGGTGTGAAAAATGATATGTACAAACAGGAAATTCCTTGGTCTATTTGGAATCGGTTAAGTTCTCACACCATCTATGCCCTCTCAGTAAATGTCTGCGGAATGGAAGGATCACATAGACCTATATCAATACCAATTTTCGTACTGAGCCAGTGGCCCTACCCTCACATATTTTTCATGTAAATTCCTAGTGCTACTTGACACTCAAGAGAGTCAAAATCTGAACATATGATCTTGATGCCCTAGTCTAGTAACCAATGACCTAGACTTATGAATTACTAGCCTAGGTGCCCGGCATTGTCCGTGTGTTTGGAGGTGTGTGTTGAGCAAAAAAAAAAAAAAAAAAAAAAGTGGTAGTAGGCAGGCAGGCTTTAACTCGTACCGTGAAGGAGGAAAAGAACCTGGGGGGGGGGGGAGTGACATCTTTTCTGTTGCACCCATCGCCTTAAGGCTAGTCAATCGAAAAGAGGGGATGACTTTCGAAAATATCAAAGAAAAACGCAACCCCTCCCTGTAGAAAAGCGCCCAGTTGAGGGTGAAGGGAAGGTTTTTAGCCAATTTTTCGATATTTGTCATCCGAAGGTCAAGCTTCAAAACGATACCAATCTCATGAAAATCCGTCACCTCTGTCAAAAGTTTTTGCGAGACATACATACATTTAAGCAGACAAGTCAGATGTTTATTATAAACTAGCGGGGGGGGGGGGGTACCCGGCGTTGCCCGGGTGTTTGTAGGTGTGTGTATGGGGGGGGGGGTAATTAATAACCCTGCTTAAATATTATAAAAAAGACGATGTAAAAGACAGATACTACACTTTGATCTTGGCCTGAGGACCAACCGGTGTAATGCCGAGAACGTTGTTCGTTGAGCGCGTGAAAGCCGAGAACACAACGTTTTAATTTCACTGTATTTATACTTAAATGCAGGACAAACAATGGACATAGCGAAATAGCGCGAATCTCATAAAAGTCGACGTAAATAAATCTATAGACAACCCGCGTTCTCAAATCCTAGATATTACGATATAGGACCCATATAAAGAGTTTTAAGCGATAGTAACAACCCCGGGAGCGCGTGCGAAAGAAGCCTTTTGAAGACATACACGAAATGATCACACACATTTTGCCTTTTATATATATATAGATTTAAATTTATTTTGCTTTTTTAAGTTTGGCTGAGATTGCCTACCTCAACAAGATTCTACGTACCTTGTTGCGATTATGTGGCTGAATTGTGCTTGGAGTAAAAAAGATTTAAATTTATTAGCTAGTATGAATGGTGTGCGGATAAAATCAGATTTTGCCAGGCGGGTGACGAAAGTTTTTTGCCATGTATATCAATGGTTCGAGAGGTATCTTATAAAGTCTAACTGCTCGAGGGAACAAAATATTAGAGAGGAAAGCTTTCTGGCATTTAGGGACCTCCTCAGTGAAGGGGTGAGATTTTGTTGCTAAGCAAGTTTTTTTGGGGATATGCATATCGAGGGGGCACAAGTGCACCGAGTTCATCAGAGCACATTCCATTAAAATATTTGTAAAACAGGCACAGAGCTGCAACATTGCAGCGATGGGACAGGAGCTGGAGCTTAGTTGACAAAGTGGGACCTATTAGATTGAAAACTCTTTTCTGGATCTTATCCAAAGAGGAGAGGCTAGTGGTAGATGCACCAGCTCAGCTTTGGCAACAATACCCCATGCAAGGTCGAATGATGGCCTTGCAGCAGTACAAGATACTATCAGGTGAGAGTAGTTTTCTAGCACAATAGAGGGAGCCCACCTTCTTTGCAGCAGCCTTCGCAATGTCCCCAATGTATTTGTTCCAATTCATATTGCCCGTGTAGAGATATAAGATACTCCCAGGTGAGGGTAGTTTTCTAGCATGATAGTGAGAACCCACCTTCTTTGCAGCAGCCTTTGCAATATCCTCAATGTATTTGTTCCAATTCATATTGCCCGTGTAGAGGTATAAGATACTCCCAAGTGAGGGTAGTTTTCTAGCATGATAGAGGGAACCCACCTTCTTTGCAGCAGCCTTGAGTTTTTTAACTTAACGTAACTTTTGAAAGAAGCGAACTTTCCCTCTCGCAGAAAATATGTTAATTTGTATGAAGCTGCAATAATTCCTTCTTAATTATTAGATAAATAGAAAGAAATATTTAGCTTATGATGATGATGACGACGACGACGGAGCCTGGTCTTAATTTTTGTGTTATCTTGCAAAAATATATAGGGCATGATGATATCTAAGCCAAGTGTTAGTATTTTAAGCAAATGGCGCCATAACAGATAAGATATGATTTGAACCAGGGACCTAAGGATTTCCTTTAACTTTGCTTATCTCTCAGGCTTATCTTTTTTTTTTTTTTTTCTTTTTTTTTTTTTAAAGGAATTGAAGAAGAGAGATTATAATTTGGTTTTTCGCTTCTGGATTATGTGGGATATTCATTCAAGACTGAAATATTACTTCTGGCAAGAAAGAACTTGTTTACGTGTTCCTATTTAAAAATGATCCATGGCATAACGGTTAAAGAATCAAGTAAAATTTAGTTCTACAGCATAACGGAAAAAAGAATACTAAGTAAAATTCAGTTCTAAGTGACCTGCATAAGAGCCAAGTATGTCCTAGGATAGAGTACTGTTACCACATCTGGGCAGTTGCTAAAAGCACCCTATCCTGCTCTGACAGAATTCAAAATAGACTTATAATAGTGCCATAGATCCTGAATAGAATAAGAAACTAGAGCTGCATCAATCTTCCAGCCGCAGCAAAAAAGTAGCAGTTATCATCGCTTGTATGAGTTGCCTTCAATAAGTTTCCAGACTTTTGTTTATACAGCCATTTAAAATTGCTGTAGACTCTTGAAATAATTATTATTGTTATACATCTAAGGAGATAACTGACCAATTTTTATGACTTCAGGTTCAAATGAACAGCTACATTAGGAATTGGAATACACCCTACTAAAGCCTGATAGTCACAGGGAGCAAGGTCTGGACTATTATGGAGAGGGTGAGGAACTTACTGCTCATCTTAGTCAAATAGTCTGTAGCAACGACGAGGCACCCTTGGGACAAACTTCACAAATCTTCCGCATTTTCACTTCCTCACGAATAATTGTGTGTACAGTTCCCACACTGACATCAAACTGTGCACTTATTGTCTCTATAGACACACAACAGTCCTTATCCATGATATTCTTTATTTGGCCAATCAACTCTGGGGTTCTGACTTCCTTACTCCTCCCACACCTCTCATTATACCTCACAGACTCCCTGCCTTCATTGAATCTCTTATGCCATTCAAAAATTGATGCTCAATTCAAGCAAGTTGGTCCAAAATCAGTCTGAAGCATTCCATACATTTCTGTTGCATCCCCCCCTCCAAATTTAAAACAATTTTATTACATTTTTTATTGCATATCCTTCTTCTAAAGTGTCCTCATATCCAAATTGCATTTTTGAAATTCACCAGCTGTGACTATCATCAGGCTTTAGTAGGGTGTATTCCAATTCCTGCTGTAGCTGTTTATTTGAACCTGAAATAATAAAAGTTAGTCAGTCGTCTCATAATATGTATAGCAATAACATAGTGAATTTTTAAGAGACTACGAAAATTTTAAATGCCCGTACAAAAAAGTCTGGAAACTTATTGAAGGGACCTCGTATTCAGAAATCTTATCCATACCATCATGCCCTTCAGAACGTCGAAGATCTTATTTCCCAGGAGTATATTTTGATTTTGCTTAAAGTGGAAGGTAATCCAAGATATTTCAGCCATTAAACAAAATCTGAATTAATTTTTGAAATGATACACCATTCTTGATAAGTTTATTCCGTCGGAAAAAAGCATCCGATACTTTCCCAGGTGTTTTGACTTTGTTTCGGAATTCGTAGGGATTAAAATCCATTCCAATCTCCATGCCATTATTGACTAGCAGATTTACTAAGTATTGGCCGATTAACAATTAGTCTGAATGGAAACTTTTGGAGGTATCGGAAAAATTTGTGCCTATTTTCCGATGCCAAAAACGATTCCTTTAATTATCGGTTTTTTTTTTGGGGGGGGTATTTTGTTTAAACAAAATGTTTCACTGCAGGTATTAATA
Source organism: Euprymna scolopes (assembly GCF_053919585.1). NCBI lineage: Eukaryota > Metazoa > Mollusca > Cephalopoda > Sepiida > Sepiolidae > Euprymna > Euprymna scolopes. The sequence continues at coordinate 7,896,996 of NC_136526.1, forward strand.
AATTAATAATAATAATAGTAAATCTAAAATCTATAGATCCTATCCCTAACCCTATCCCCACACAGGAGCGTTTTTACGTTTGAGAAAATATATGCACATTTAACATGTGTCCTTACGGAAATCGGGACAAAGTAACAACTTTATAGTTAAAACGAGCATGTAAGGCCCTTGTCTACGAGTAGAAAATTTACTTTCATCATGACTAATGTTTGCGCAAAATTTCAGAAAAATCCATGGTGTGGTTATTGAGAAAAGTGTGAACAAATGAAAGGATAAATGATTTTGGGCAATTTTACCCCTATAATGCCCCCTGGGGCGGGCACGCAAAATCATCCCGGAAAATCTGTTCTGGCAAAAAATTTACTTTCACCATGACTAATGTTTGTGCAAAATTTCTGCTAAGTGTTGAGCCATTATGTTGAACAAAGATGGCAGCAGTAAATCAAATCGGCGAAGAATCAATGTAGTCCGGACCTTGAGTGTTAAGTAATTCTTAGTAACAAAGATGGCGGCGAAGAATCAGTGAAGTTCCGATATTGAGTCATTTCGAGACAGAGGTCAATGGTGAACTGAGTTTAATCCAAAATTCAACATTTTTTATAGTAACGCTTAAGCTTCTGATTGGTTGGTTGTTATAACTGGTTATAAAAGTGGTCGTCAGAATCATTGGTGTCATACCCCTACTATGGTCAAAAACATTTTAACAATTAAAAAAAAAATCCAGAGCGTGATTAAGAAAAGTGCAAACAAACAAACAGGAGTGACCTGTCCAATATTTAGAGAGTTATACTTGTTTCGGAATTGGGAATTTAGTACAGAATTGGTAATTGTATCTGAATCAGGAAAAATATTGGAATCGTCGCATCACTAGTAACAATAACAAAAAAAAAAAAAAAAATGTTTATTTTTGGTACTCGTAAACATTCTGAACCAGACAAAACTAATGTTTACCAATGCAGAAATATGTAAACAATCGAAAAATGACAAACCAAAGCAAATCAGCACCAAAATCAAAATGAAGCAGATTTTCAACATCTATATATATATACTAGCGGGGGGGGGGGGTACCCGGCGTTGCCCGGATGTTTGGAGGTAAATCAAAACTCCGGAGAGCGAGAGGTTAAAATAAAAAATAAAAAGGTTTTGGTAGGTGAGTATGAGGATCGAACCCGAACCCGAACCCTTGAGGTGAAGTTGAAAATTAAAGTGTGAAAGAAAAAAAAACGTGCAACGTTAACCATTGTGCCACCGCGACATATGAACAGAAACATATTTGAATTTATTTAATTAACTAGCGAGAGGATCGAAGCCGAAGCCCTGAGGCGAAGTTTGAAAATAAAATCGGCCAGCCAGAATGAAGCATTGTTATAAGCAAATAAGTGAAAGATGTTTGAAAGTCGTTGAGCCTTATGACGACGACGATGTAAGCATTGTTATAAGTGAAGTAAGAAAAGAAAACGTTTTAATTAAGGGGGGGGTAATCAAAACATCGAAAAATAAACACAAAAAAAACTAATGTAAGGCAAACGAACGATGAAAACAGAAAACGAACACGTGAAAAATGGCTTAAATAAGCCTGTTTCGATATTAAAATTTAAAAAAATTGGTGGGTACCCGGGTGTTTTGGGGTGTCGCTAAGAATAAGCGAAGTAAAAAAAAACAAAAAAAACAGGAAAACGAACGTTACGTGAAAAATGGCTTAAATAATACAGGGTTCAATATTTTAATTTTAAAAATCGGAAAGAAAAAAAAAAAACATCTCCCACCACGATTCAAACCCAAAACGTTTAGATAATGAACCAAGGCCTTAACTACCTGAGCTAAAGCGATGTATATGAAATTTGTTCGGTTTTTCAACTATTTAAAGTAAATCAGGTCATGACGTCATCTGCCGCATACGTTGTTGACCCCGCCCTGTCGAAAATTGTTGATTTCGGGGTGAAAAAGTTAACGTTTTTCTCTCTCTCTTTGTTTGCATCTCTCTCTCTTTCTGTTTGAGTCTCTCTCTCACACTTCGTCTTCCTTACTCTAAAGAGTGTTACTAAAAAAGAAAATGGCGTCTGGGTTTGTTTTTGTAAAAACTTCGCTCGTTAATATTTTTTGTAAGCATATTTTTTTTTTTTTTACTTCACATTTTTGGCTTTTTATTTTAGTTTAACTATCGTATCTAACTATTTTTAACGTGCTAATAACTTTGGTAACGTTGTCATAGCGTAGAAGTTCATAGTTTAGCTTGTGTGAGGGTTAAATTTTTTTTTACCGATAACAACAATTTTTTTAAATTCAGACTGCCATTACAGCTTGCTGACGTCAAGATCACGTGACATGACTCAGTGGGTTTTAAATACAAGTTAACCCAAAATAAACGGCCCCGTGTATACTTTATGTAGAAGAGTTGGGGCAGTTATAAATCGATTTAAAAATATGTAATGTTTAACATTAAAATGTCACTTTTTTGGGCCCCCCCCTGCAGAAAATCGATCAGTTGACGCACTTCTGATGGTCCTTTTGGGCCAATTTTTCGATATTTGTCGTCCAAAGGGTGGGGCTTTCATATGAGACCAAGTTTGTGAATTTTTGTTCCGTCGGTCAAATGTTTTTAGCAGACACACAAACATACATACATACATTTTCGCTTTTATATATATAGATTAGATTTGGCAGGTACACGTTTTAATGACTTAATGAGGTCAACTTTGACTGCGGAGTAGCATTTTATTTAATGCGGGAATGCTTTTTTTATTTTTATTTTCCCAAGATGTTGGGAGGGGGGGACAGCTCCCCTTGTCCAAATTGAATAGCAATTGTCTTCTGATATAAGGAAAATATTTCCACGTTGATCAAATCTGGTTGCTTTCGGACATTTCCGGCAATCGCGACCAGAAAAATACCGCCAGAATTAGTGTCGCTTTTTATTATAGGAAAAAGCCTAATCCACATGTGGCGAGCGAGAACTGTTGAATATTTATCTTCCCGAAGTTAAGCAAATTAAATAGACAGGCGAGTTCCGTTGTTAACTCGGAGATATGATTTATATGTGATATAAAAAGTTTTAAGAAGTTGTGAGCCGACCGACCGCTTCTCTGAAAAAAAGCCTTTCTTGGACATACACAAAAAGCGAACATACATACACACATTTTCGCTTTTATATATACATATATATATATATATATATATATTACGAGACGGGATACCCGGCATTGCCCGGTTGTTTGGAGGTGTGTGTGTGTAAGGGAGGAGGGGTAAACTAAAGAATAAACGAAGTAATAACCCTGTTTAAATAAATGTAAAAAAAACGATGTTAAACATCTTTAAAAAATTAGCAAAACCAAAACAAATAAAAAACAGCAAACAAGCGTAAGACTTCTTTAAAAAAGAAATCGGAAAAACAAAGCATAAATCATGGAAAAAAAAATGGAAAAACAAAAATAAAAAGACAGCAAAAAGCGAAAAAAAAAAAAAAAAAAAATGGCATAAATAACCCTTCGATTCGGTTAAGTAAAATTCCATTCCAGTTTTTTTAAGCAACTACGAAATAAAGAAAACCCAAACCGGTGTTCTTTCGTAACTGTCCCTTGTGGACAATCCCGCAATGGTGTTAAGTGCTGGCGGGTGAACGAGGAATTTATTAGAGAGAATAATTTTACCACTTCCAGAGATTTTGACCGATTTTGGCAGTGAACTCTCACCAGACAGAATATAGGAATCTACGATAATCGAGGAAGTGGAGCGGTAATATGCCTATAACACACCTCAGATATTGTGCTGCAGTTTGTGCATATTACATTTGCATGAAATGTAATGATTTTTAATCCTATTAAGGTCAAAATCAGAGGGGAAAAGTGAGTTCATTTTATATATATATATATATATATATATATATATATATATAGAGAGAGAGAGAGAGAGAGAAAGAGAGAGAGAGAGATATAAAATAGATGTATGTGTGTGTGTGTCTGTGTCTAAATATTTAACCGATAAACTCTTAAACTTATTGTTCATATAACACTGAAATTAACAGGAAATAGTAATCATATACAAAGAATGATTTATAACAAGTAAAATCTTTGTTTGGATGAATGATTAACCTATACAGACATATCAGCAAGTTAAGATGCAAGATATTCATTTAAACTTCCCGACATATTTTTACTTCTGTGCATGCCCAAATTCAATTTATTTTTTCAAATCATTTAATATTAAATCTTTCTTATTTATCTTTTGATAGCTACATCAGTAGGAGATGCAGCTGGAGCGCTAAATGTTTTGGTTTCGATTCTAGCTGATGGCACCCAAATCATTATTTTTTTTTTAATTTTTTGAAATCACTACTATATATTCAGTACAATATAACTTAATTTTATGCACGTAGAAAGTATTTAAATAAATAAATATTTAATTAATGAATTAATTACAAATAATATGTCCCAAAAATGTGGGGGCGACTAGATATAAACAAAGGGCAGATAACCTCTCCCTTTAAAGCATTCAGGGTTGGTTGGTTGGTTGCTTTTGATTTATGGCTTATCAACCCTTTCCAGATTATTTAATGACGAATCTAGTTATTTTGAGGAACGATTTTTAATGGAGTATATTTTTTTTCAAGTCAGATTCTATTTAACCCATAGTTGGGACCCTAACAGGTACTACCACTCCGGGTCAGAGTGGACCTGGGAGCAATGGCAATTAAAGGGTGGCTCCACACTCCCCAAAGCCCGCAAGGTGGGGCCTCACCATCGGATATAGTTTAAGGTCATATCCAGGACCAAAGCATTCAGGGAGTGAAAAAAAAAACACACACACTACAGTAGCGCTTATAAATCTTTTTTATCGTTTGATAGCAGATGCAGCTGCAGCGCTAAATGTTTTGGTTTTGATTCTAACTCCATCTATCCATGCTTCCGTTCAGTCTTGAAAGACAAAGGATACCCCATATGGGCAGTAGTGCGTGTAATTGTGAGGCAAAGGTTGCGCAATCCACAACCACACCTTTCCTGAATCCTATTTATTAAAAAGGAGGGTAGCAGGTGATAAAAATAAATAAAAGTGTCTGACCACTTTTATTATATTTCGCTGTACCCGGTTAGACATGACTGCTCGTTGGCGTAAGTATTTTCATGATAGTTTTCTGAGCCTTCCAACTTCCAGGCTGACACATGGAAAACTGGAAGTGTTTTGTTTGTGACATTATCATATGAATATTTCCATTCAGGGCCAACGAGACCTCTTTATTCAATTCAGTTTTTCAACAGAGCTCCTTCTGGTAATGTCGCTAAATAGGGTTCGAAATCGATGCCTCCGTTCAGTCTCAAAAGACAAAGGATACCCCCTGTAAGGGCAGCTGCGTGTGTAATTGTGAGGCAAGGGTTGCGCAATCTCCAACCACACCTCTCCTGAATCGGCATTGTTTGAGTGCGTGGCAAGGAGCAGTCCAGGACGACTGGAAACAATGCCGAGATAAGCGGAGAGCACCTACAGCACCTGAAAGTCCCAAATAGTCACCCATTTAGTACTAACTGGGCTCAACATTGCTTAACTTCAGTGATCCAGCAGGAACCGGTGTGTCAACGTGATTATGCCGTATATCATCGCTTGCACGAGATAAGACTGAGAGATAAGCGAACTTAAAGGAAATTCTTAGGTCCCGGGTTCAAATCATATCTTATTCTAACTGATGGCACCCATGTCATTTTTTTTTTAACTTTGGAAATCACTACAATATATTAGGTACAATATAATATTCAATAGAGAATTCGCTCTGTAATAATATTAAAAAATACAAAATCTGCATGTATTAAAATATATTTAAGCATATTTTACAATCTGGCAAGGCCAGGTGTCCCCTGCTAGTAAAAAACTAATGCAAGAAAAACAGTCACTGTATGTTAACTTTTTTTTGGGGGGGGGGAATAAAAGTCCATATTATGCATTTTTCTTTTTTCATATTAAAGTTAAAAGTTTACTTTTTTTTTTTTCAATAAATTGTGTTTTTTTTTATGAATTATGTAGAAAATAAGCAAATGATTTTTACAAACTTTTGTCATTTTCTTTAAATGGTACAGCTTTTAAAAGGTTATTCCAAATCATATCATCCAGAAGTTTAGGAATTTGTAGCCCATGTAACCCATGTTCAGATTTTCTTGTTTAATTCAATTCACAGCATACAGACCCGTCGTTCAATTCACAGCATACAGATCCGTCGTTCAATTCATACCATACAGACCCGTCGTTCAATTCACACCACATGGAACCTCTCGTTTACAAAAGCAAAACATATTTATAAAAACGATTCCCAATATTAAATGACCGTGAAGTTTAATGTGCCATTATAAACATAATAACCTAACCTATTATTGCGTGATGCCATAATAAAAAAGAGTTTTAGTAATTTAAAATGATTCAGAAACATTTGCAGAAATTTGCTGATTTCAACTATGCCACTGGTTTTGCTTGGTTGATCTTGGTGTATATATATATATATATATATATATATATATATATATATAATATCGGAGAGTTCTGTCAATGTTTTCTTTATTACTAACTGGACGCCCGGCTTTGCCCGGTCGTAAAATACGCTTAAACATGATATTTTAATTCATGCAGATTGCGTATATATTTTTATAGAATCAATCCTCTATTGAATATTATATATTATGAGGAATAATTTGCCCGGTGGACTAATTCGCACAAAAATTTAAATAATATCGTTCATCAAATTCCGTCTGTGTTTGTTTACAATATCACACCAGCTGATATTTGGGTTTGACGATGTATGTCCTGGAAAAGTCACTTCTGATTAAGGTTTAGTTTTAAGATACGAAAATGAAGAAATGATTTGCAGTGATTTTAAATGGTACCTTTTATTTTATCGTAAATTGAACTTAATAAGAAAAAATTAAAATAAAATGGTGAGGTACAACGGGACTTGAATAGGGAATCATTCGATCTGCAGTTGAATGCTCTACCACTGAGATATATCTACAGATGGCAATAATCTGTGTTTTTTTAAGAAATGATTTGCTAAGATTTTTATTACCTCCCTTGACTAGTGCAATGTAAAATATTTATCTGTAAAAAAATAAAAGAAAAAAATAAAAGAAAGAGTATTTCTTAAGATCGTTGTTTTTTCCCCCTCATTTTTGATACTTATCGGATGAAATTCTGTACAAAACCTATCCAAGAACACTGCCAGAAGTTTCTGTCAATGTAACCTCCGATCTTCTTCAGGCATATCTTATAAAACTCGGTAATGTTTCTGTTGGACTTAGAAATTTTGGACGAAAATTACAATTGCGAATAACTTAGGACCGCCATTAAGTCATGGCTGATGGAACAAGAACATGCTACCCACGTGAAGTAAATAAAGGGTTCTGTTTGAAATTCTGTCCAAATTCCAGAGTTTGACAGAAACATTTCTGAGTTCAACAAGATACGTTTGAAGAAGGTCGGAGGTTACATAGACTGAAACGTTGTGAAAATCACACTCGGGATGTGAACAGTAGTCCGATGAATCCAAATAATACCGTACACTCATTAACCCTTATCCTCAAGTGGCCTCTGGGCCTTCATAAGTGATGACTTCTTTGTAAAAAAATAAATAAATTTTATTGTAATCCTCCTGTTGAGTGTAAAACCATCCTACTCACAGGGGAAGCTGAGTGGGAGAGTAAGAGCATTCGCTGCTTGTCTATTATCAGGCCTAAAAAAAATTTTTTCAAGAAAAATCTTTAAAAATCTTCATGATGTATGTACTTGTCACCGTGCGAAGATGTCATATTCCAAAAATTACGTAACTCGATCAAGTAGTTCTTTTTTTTTATTATTTAAAAAAATTAAATATGACAAATTCTATCGGAGAAATACTTGACGCCATGTTGATTTTTCAATGATACGCTACTAGCGACATCTTTTGGTAATTATGAAAATTTAAGATCAACAAGGGCAGACAATCGATTTTTCATCCATTCCAGTAAACGAGTAGTTTCCAAGATATGAAGAAATGTTACTTTTAAAAAAAGTGGGGGATTACTTTTCTATAATAAATTAATGTATAATGAGCACCCACTTTATGGCCACCTGTTTAAGGAAAAAAAAAAGGAGTTTTGCCATCTTTTTTACGTGTCACGGCCCTCACCCAAAAATGTAAACACAAACTTTTTGTTGGGGGGGGGGGTCAACGTGTGGATGCTCGTCTCACGTAAAATTGTGTTGATTGTATGTTGCCCAACCTCGGCACCCAAACAGGTGGCCATAAAATCGATTGTCTGCCCTTGTTGATCTTACATTCCCGTAATTACCAAAAGATGTCTCTAGTAGCGTATCATTGAAAAATCAACATGGCGTCAAGTTCCCCCCCCCCCCGATAGAATTTTTCATAATATTTAATTTTTTTATAAAAAAAAAAAAAAAAAAATACTTGATCGATTTACATAATTTTTGGAATATGACATCTTCGTGCGTTGACAGGTACATACATCATAAAGATTTTTCTTGAAAAAAATTTTTTTTAGGCCCAGTCGTAGATAAGCACCGAGCATTCTTGTCACCTGTCAAAGCAATGAATCAACCTTCGTGCAATTTAAACAACCACCTAGTGCTAATGTTATTGAAGCACATCTCACTCCTCGACGATGAAGAACAAGAAGCGGATGAAGAAAATAATGTTTTGATACCAACGAACGATTGGGTTGCTGAAAACAACTTATCAGATGGATTGACAAGAAAGCGACACCTGGTGTACCTATTTACTATGCCTCCCCACGGGACAGAGTTAGACACGAGGGTCGTTTTTTAACGTGGAGAAAAGGTACAAAAATAAAAAATTCTCTCAGTTGTGAAGGACTGATCCTCCACCGAAAGATAACAAGAAACAAAAGTGCAGCATCCGAAGAACAGATACCACACTTTGATCTTGACTGGTGTAGATCAGAGTCAGAAAGTAGGATGTTGTGACTCCTTTTTGTCTCAGAGATCACAAGTTACATCCATGAGTATTGTAATGGATGAAGACAGAGTCACATGACTGGTATAGCTAAAAATTGGGCATTACAAACCAGCCTAGAATGTGTGAAAATGACTAAGTATTAGTATTGGGACGATTAATTGGAATCAGGAGTCACAGAAAAATGTGTGACTATTTTCCAATACCAAAAACGATTCCTTTAATTATCTCTTTATTTTTTTTAATTTGATTTCGTTTAAAACAAAATCTTCTACTGCTTACCAGGAGTAATAATAATAAAATAATATTTATTGATTAAACAACCAGTAAAACTAAAGACACTTCTGCATGTCAGTGACATAAGGCGAATGTGTGTACTTTAGTTTCAAGAACCGCCGACAGATGTCGCTTGTCAGCTAAAGAACAGGGGTTAATAACTCTTCCTTTTCAAAAAGGAAGGATTCATCCATTGCAAAGAAATTATATTAATACATTCAAATTATATTTTGATACATTTTTTTTATTCAATAACAATAAATGTTTCGATTTTCATATTTTTGTGTTATTTTGTTATTATATATTTTTGCGTTATCGTAAACACTTGTTTATATTTGAGGTTCACATAAGGACTGCGAGACGGCATTTCTCTTTCGAAGAACAGGGGGTCAATAACTCGTCTCTATTGCTAATATGTCACTGTCCTGCAGAAGTGCCAAACTAAAATCTACAGACCAACTCCCCAACAAGTTTGTTTCTATGTTTGAGTAAATATTTGCACATTTAACGTGTGTGTTTTTTTTTTTTTTTTTTTTTTTTTTATGGTAACCGGGTTAAAATAACTCCATAGTTAAACATTTATAAAGAATCGAAATCATTAACAGCATTTGAATCCGGGAGGTGGGGGGGGGTATTGAAATCGTCCCAATCGCTAGTAATATATACGAAATCTAGACAAATTAAAATATCATATTTAAGCGTATTTTAGGACTGGCCAAAGCCAGGTGATCCCCCCCCCCTAGTAGACTATAGATATCAAGTCCAATATTTATATAATAAATAATGAAGAATTTGATGGGGAATAAAATGTACTTAACTACATATTTGTATGTTTATTGCTTTGGGTGCGACTTGGGTTTAAGTAAGTTATTATGTTGTATTTGAAGGATTGTCAGCCATCTTTAAAGATGGAAAGTAATTATATATTACTAGCGGAGAGGCGCTCGGCTTTGCCAGGTCGTAAAATATGCTTAAATATGATATTTCAATTTATCCAGATTTCGTATATATTATTATAGAGTTTTCTTTTAAAAGTAAAAACGTAAAAGAAGTATTTGGGTGCCATCAGCTAGAATCGAAACTGTAGCATTCAAAGCTGGTGACGTTACCACTGTACCAACGTGACATGCATATGAATTGATTGTTTTTTTGTTGTTTTTACATAGGCATAACCACTTAGCAAGGCCCAGAGACCACTCGAGGATAAGGGTTAAGAGTGTACAGTAGTCAGTTGGACAATATAGTAATCGTTAGTAATGGAAATTCGGTAAATTTGTTAACTTAAGTGGAACGGCTCATCAAGAACTTGTTTACGTTGGACTTGAAGATAACCATATTGTAGTCAGCTGGAAAGCAGGAAAACGGAAGACAATTCCACAGGTGCGCAGTTCTAAGAAAGAAGCTTTGTTCATGGAATCTACGTTTAGATTTAGGCACAGATAAAGAGTAGGGGGGAATTATTGATAGTGTTTTCAACTAGACGAGTGTTTCTTGTGAAAGTTTGGCGAAGGGGGACCATAGATTGAAGCTCAGTCGAACACTTTCCATGAAAATAACGATAAAGCAGAGACAAACTCGCAACATCTCTTCTGTGAGATAGAGGTTGCAGGGAAGAGAAAAGGACATCTCCTCCAAGTCTACAAAGTCTATTTTGACTATCGAAGCAGGACAAGTCCTTTCTAGCAGCTCCTGCCCAGATGTGGCAACAGTATTCCATCCTTGGATGTACCTGGCTCTTATATAGATAGAGAATTGCATCAGCAATGAGATATCTACTGGATCGATAGAAGGATCCCACCATTTTTCCAGCGGCCTTGGCAACAGATTTGATGTACGTGTTCCATTTAAGATCAGGAGTAAAGGTAAAGCCCAGAAGCTTGTCAAAACTTGAGGCCTCCCCAAGACGAGAGCCATTCATTTTAATTGCTGCCAGATGGGGATCAGAACGTTGATGTAAAGATAGAAGCTTGGTTTTAGATGCATTAAAAGTAACCAACCACTACTTTCCCCATTGTACAACATGATCAAGATCAGAGGAGAGAGAATCGGAGATAACTTGGTCGTTTACTGTCTTAGATGTGCTACCATAGTTGGTAGTGTCATCAGCAAAAATGTCTACGAATGATGTAAGGATGTGATTTGGAAGATCATTAATGTAGATCAGGAAAAGAGTTGGGTCCAGGATGGACCCCTTAGGGACTTCAGCATTAATACTGTGAGCTTCTGATTTTTGCCCATCAACCACTACTCTTATGAACCTATCAGAGAGAAATGATTTAATAATTGAGAAGACATTTCCAGCTATACCATAGCTGGAGATCTTGTAAAGTAAACCTTTATGCCATACTCTATCAAAGGCCTTTGATGTCAAGAGCAATTGCCCTAGAAAGGTTGCCTCTGTCGAGAGATTCACTAATTCTATGAGATATAACTGTAAGCACATCTGCTGTAGATCTAACAGAACGGAAACCATATTGTGTGTCACTAAGAAGGTTATTTTTGCTGAGATGGTTGATTACTTCTCTAACACAGATTCTAGCAACTTACTGATAACGCACAGGAGACTTATTGGCCTGTATTGAGAGGGGGAGGAGCGATCACCTGAATTCTTAAATACAGGGCATACTGATGAGATTTTCCAGGGTGATGGGAAGCAAGTCTCCTTAAGACAACGTTTTAACAGTTTTGTAAGTATGGCCGCAAGTTCTGGTTGAAGTTTAAAATAAACTAAGATGAATGTACAAAATGTATAACGATTTTTATTAATTTTGACCCTTTAAAAACAATTCTCTATCTATATACCCTATCAAAGGCCTTTGATATGTCAAGAGCAATTGCCCTAGAAAGGTTGCCTCTGTCGAGAGATTCGCTAATTCTATGAGATATAACTGTAAGCACATCTGCTGTAGATCTAGCAGAACGGAAACCATATTGAGTGACACTAAGGTTATTTTTGCTGAGATGGTTGATTACTTCTGTATTTAACAGATTCCAGCAACTTACTCATGACGCACAGGAGACTTATTGGCCTGTACTGAGAGGGGGAGGAGCGATCACCTGAATTCTTAAATACAGGGAATACTGATGAGATTTTCCAGGGTGATGGGAAGCAAGTCTCCTTAAGACAACGTTTAAACAGTTTTGTAAGGATGGGTGCAAGTTCTGGTTGAAGTTTAAAATAAATGAATGTACAAAATGTATAACGATTTTTATCAATTTTGACCCTTTAAAAACAATTCTCTATCTATATAAAAGCCAAGTACGTCCAAGGATGGAATACTGCTGCCATATCTGGGCAGGAGCTGCTAAAAACAGCCTATACTGCCTTGACAGAGTACAAAATAGACTTTGTGGCTTAGTAGGGGATGCCCTTTTCTCTACCCTGCAACCTCTCTCCCACAGAAGAGACGTTGCGAGCCTATCCTTGTTTTATCATTATTTCCATGGCAGGTGCTCGTCTGAACTCCAATCTCTCGTCCCCCCTCGTCAATCTTTCACGAAAAACACCCGTCTAGCTGAATCCACCGTGAAAAATTTCCCCCACTCTTTATCTGTGCCTAAATCAAAACGTAGATTCCATGAACAAAGCTTCTTTCTTAGAAGTGCACGCCTGTGGAACTCTGTTCCGTCTGCCTGCTTCCCACCTGACTACAACTTGGATGTCTTCAAGTCCAATGTTAACAAATTCCTAATGAACCGCACCCTTAAGTAAACACTTCATCAACTCTCCACACTAACGTAATGTACTTGCAATAACCCTTATCCCTGAGTGACTTCCGGGCCTTGATAAGTGGTGACCGCCGTTCTGCGACATTTAGTTTTGGAAGAGATAGAATTTGAAAATATGAAGACGGACAAACGTAGTAACTTTTATAAATTAGTTTTTATTTATTGGAATCCTTTGAGATGAGTAATTTGTCTATTTATTTGCGGACTGTTATCCTCCTCTTCATAGTTGTTGCTTCATCACGTTTCGGCCAACTATTCCTCAGACCTTCTTCAGGTAGTTAACTGCAACGGGATAGGAATGCAGAGTCTCTTTAACTGTATCCTCAGTAATTATCTGAAGATAGCGGTTTCAATCCTACCCAAAGCAGCCAGAGTATTAGTTGGTCAACTTTCACAAGAAACACTCGTCTAACTGTAAACACTATCAATAATTTCCCCCACTCTTTATCTGTGCCTAAACCTAAACGTAGATTCCATGAACAAAGCTTCTTTCTTAGAACTGCACGCCTGTGGAATTGTCTTCGGTTTTCCTGCTTTCCGGCTGACTACAATATGGTTGTGTTCAAGTCTAACGTAAATAAGTTCTTGATGAGCCGTTCCATATAAGTTATCAAATTTAACAAATGTTCATTACTAATGATTACTATATTGTCCAATCTCTACTGTACACTCTTTAACCCTTATCCTTGAGTGGCCTCTTGGCCTTGATAATGTGGTGACACCTATGTAAAAAAAAAAAAAAAAAAGAAAAAAAAAAAAAAAAAAGGACAACGGCAACTATGGAAGGCAGTAATCACTGGAGATACAGTTACAAGACTCAGCATTTCTATCCCATCGTGGTTAACCACCTGATGAAGGCCAGAGGATAAATCATTCAACGAGTAATTTTTTTTTTTTTTTTTTATACGGTGGTCACCATTTACCAAGGCCCGGAAGCCACTCAAGGATAAGGGTTATTGCAAGTACAGTACGTTAGTGTGGAGATTTAATGAAGTGTTTACTTAAGAGGGCGGTTCATTAGGAATTTGTTAACGTTGGACTTGGAAACATCCAAGTTGTAGTCAGGTGGGAAGCAGGCAGACGGAACAGAGTTCCACAGTAAGTATGGGCGCTAGTTCTGGTTGAAGGTAAAAATAAACTAAGATGAATGTACAAAATGTATAATGATTGAATTAAATAAAAAATGTCCAAGGAAAACCACAAATTTTGGCACTGATGGTATTTACATAATATAAACGGTTTTGAGCTCTTTTCACCCAAATGGATTATATAACAATTGCTTTTTTTTTTTTTTTTTACACAGGCATCATCACATTATCAAGGCCAAGAGGCCACTCGAGGATAAGGGTTAAAGAGTGTACAGTAGAGATTGGACAATATACTAATCATTAGTAATGGAAATTCGGTAAATTCGTTAACTTATATGGAACGGCTCATCAAGAACTTGTTTACATTAGACTTGAAGACAACCATATTGTAGTCAGCTGGAAAGCAGGAAAACGGAAGACAATTCCACAGGCATGCAGTTCTAAGAAAGAAGCTTTGCTCATGGAATCTACGTTTAGGTTTAGGCACAGATAAAGCGTGGGGGGGAATTATTGATAGTGTTTACAGCTAGATGATGTGTTTCTTGTGAAAGTTTGGCGAGGGGAAAAAGAAAAAAAAATCAACTTGTAATACAACTAAATTATTCGATAACAACATCCTCTTGCATTAAAACCAAATATCCAGGGAAAAAAAAGCTTTATCTAATATATAAAAAGCATGTGTCTGCCAGTCTCCATATTTTCAAACTCTTATCTCTTCTGAAACGCCTGTGGAATTGTCTTCCGCTTTCCTGCTTTCCGGCTGACTACAATATGGTTGTCTTCAAGTCTAACGTAAACAAGTTCTTGATAAGCCGTTCCGTATAAGTTAACAAATTTACCGAATTGATTACTATATTGTCCAATCTCTACTGTACACTCTTTCACCCTTATCCTCGAGTGGCCTCTTGGCCTTAATAATGTGGTGATGCCTGTGTAAAAAAAAAAAACAAAAAAAAACGCAGAGTGGTGCTAGGGGCTGCAAATGATTGGATTTTTTATGGACCATTGTTTTATGGGTCTTTAGCCGGTAAAAATAGTTTTTAACGGGTCAAAAAGGTGTTAAAATCGTTATACACTTTGTACGTTCATCTTGGTTTATATTTAATCAGTTCATATGCGTGTCACGTTGGTACAGTGGTAACGTCACCAGCTTTGAATGCTACAGTTTTGCTTTCAGTTTCGATTCTAGCTGATGGCACCCAAATACTTTTATTTATTTATTTTTTTTTTAACTTTTAAATTAACGACTCTATAATAATATATACAAAATCTGGACAAATTAAAAATAGCATATTTAAGCTCATTTTACGACTGGGCGAAGCTGGGCGCTGACCCCACCTCCCCTCCTAGTATGAACAAAAGAAGACATCACTGACAGTAATAATTCTATTTACCCCATAGCTGGAGAAGGAATAAGAGAGAGTGAAAAAACAGGAATAGTGAGCAGAAATATGACCCAATTTTTATTCTTTATTTTTTTTTATTTTTATTCTATCCTACTTATTTTCTTTTAAATTTATTTCACTGGTTTTGCAAAGCTCACTAATTCAAATAATTTAACTAAAAGCTCAATGGATGACCTAACGGGTCACTTGTTTTCTAGTCCTTATTTTGAAACAAGCTGAGAGGCATTTAATAAAGAAAAAAAGGGAAAAAAAAATGAAAAAAGAAAAAGAAAAAAAAAATGGAAAAAAGAAAAAGGAAAAAAGAAAAAGAAAAAAAAGGAAAAAGAAAAAGAAGAAAAAGAAAAAACAGGAAAAGGAAAAGAAAAAAAAAGGAAAAAAAAAAAGAACGAGTAATGAATCATGCAGACAGTGGTTGCTCTTAGTAACACCGGTCTAGAGTTTATAGTTTCCATATGTAATCTAACATTGCTAGTTTTAACCATTAACCAAATTTGTGCTATCTTTAAAATGTAATTGGAGTTTTGCAGATTTGGCAGGCGTTCAAGACAAATCAGTAATTACTAGCCAAAAAGTTGCTTTCCAGCAAGACATACATTCTGTTAATTCAGGTTTCATCGATTGTGTACAGGACGGAACGATAAAATTGTCGCCATAAAAAAAAAAAAAACATGATTCCATTTCCGTTTGAGGAAAACCAGTTTTCTTTTTTTGTTGCAGACCATCTACTAGTTGGGCAGTTGTGTACAAATCCCAAGAGCGATAGGAGCCTTCTATCACGTGTGAAAGTGACACAATGTTCGACAAGCAGGATCGGAGATCCTCTCTTGTACAACTCATGCTCTCTACCAATCCAAGTTATGACAACAGGACCATTGCCAGCACCTTTAAAATGCATCGATGGATTGCCGCGAATAACATTGGGTCACTTTCAGATATGATAGACTAACTTGGGTACCCGGCATTGACCGGGTGTTTGGAGGTATGTGTTGAGAAAAAAAAAAAAAAGTGGTAGTAGGCAGGCAGGCTTGAACCCATGACGTGAAGGTGGAAAAGAAAGTGAAAGAAAATCTGACGTCTTACCGCTACTCCATGATGTGATCGGAAGTTCGGAACATTAAAATTAGGCAAAGTCAATCCAACCGATACAATGACTTGCAAAAAATCGATCTCTCCTTGTAGAAAACTGCCCAGTCGAGGGTGAAGGAATTAATGTTTTTGGCCAATTTTCAATATTTGTCATCCAAGATCCAGCTTCAAAATGATACTGATCTCTTGAAAATCCATCACCTCTGTTGAAAGTTTTAGGCAAACATACATACATTTAAACAAACAGGTGAGATTTATATTATAGAAGCCTCCTATCGCTCTTGGAATTTATACACAACTGGCCAACTAGTAGGTGGTCTGCAACACAGAAAAGAAAAACGGTTTTTATCAAACGGAAATGGAATCATGTAGTCTTTTTTAAGGCGACAATTTTATCATTCCAGCCTGTAGTTTTCATCATAAACCAAATTTGTGCTATCTTTAAAATTTAATTAGAGTTTTGCAAATTTCGCAAGCATCTAAGAGAAATCAGTAATTACTAGTTAAAAAGTTGCTCTCCAGCAAGACATACATTCTGTTAATTCAGGTTTCATCGATTGTGTATTGATGCCGGGAAAGAAGGTGAATATATAAAATTTTTAAAGTGTTAAGACAATGGAAACGGAGGAGAATTCGGATGTAGAGAAAGTTAATTTAGTACAAGTTGGTTATCGAGACAACAGCGTGATGGAAATTTGGTAAAATTCGATTATTTAAAAGGAACTTATTTACTTAAAGACGACCATATTGTAGCTCGACAAAAACTTGTTTACATTGGACTTGAAGACGACCATGTTGTAGTGAGCTGGAAAGCAAACCAGTAGAAAAGAAGCTTTGTTCATGGAATTTGCATTTAGATTTAGGCACAGATAGAGATTGTTTGTTTGTTTTACGGCATATCAACCCTTTCCAGGTTATTTAATGCCGAATCCAGTGATTTTGAAGAAAAATTTTTTAATAGAGTATATTTGTTCTTTTAAGTCGGTTTCTATTTAACCCATTGTTGGAACCCTAACAGGTACTACCACTCTGGGTCAGAGTGGACCTGGGAGCGAAGGCAATTAAAGAGTGGCTCCACACTCCACAAAGCCTGCAAGCTGGGGCCTCACCATCAGATATAGTTTAAGGTCATATCCAGAACCGCACAGATATAGAGTGGAGGAAGTTGTTGACAGTTGCTCAACATCACAAAATTGTTGCCCGGACATCGCATCATGCGACTAACATCAAAACAAAAAAATGCTCTAAATCAGAAACCCGTTGGAGTTAAGTGTTCAAATTTTCAGGATTTCTTAGTTCCTATATTGTCTATCTGCAGTGCAGACTACACCCAGATCTGGGGATATGGGTGTCAAGCCCTGGATAATTCGACACAAAATAACCCCCGTTTTGAACATGTTTCAAGTTTAATGTAAACAAGTTCTTGTTGAGCAACTGTCAACAACTTCCTCCACTCTATATCTGTGCAGTTCTGGATATGACCTTAAACTATATCTGATGGTGAGGCCCCAGCTTGCGGGCTTTGTGGAATGTGGAGCCACCCTTTAATTGCCTTCGCTCCCAGGTCCACTCTGACCCGGAGTGGTAGTACCTGTTAGGGTTCCAACAATGGGTTAAATAGAAACCGACTTAAAAAAAAAAAACAAATATACTCTATTAAAAAAATTTTCTTCAAAAAATCACTGGATTCGGCATTAAATAACCTGAAAAGGGTTGATATGCCGTAAAACAAACAAACAAACAAAGAACTTGTTTACATTAAACTTGAAAACGACCATATTGTAGTCAGCTGGAAAACAGGTCAGTGAGTCAGAGCTATTGAGCTTTTTCTTTAACCCAAGTGTCACCATTTATTAAGGCCCAAAAGGGACATTTCAACTCATATTCTCAAGCCCTGACACCACCACCCCTCATATTTTTGTTTTGTTTTACGGACATTTTGTTTTAAAAAAAGATAAAATCTATTTTCTAGTGTATATTTTCTACTTAACTGGCTAAGTTGTTAGTGGTTTCATTTATTTTAAAGCATTTAATAAGTTCAAAACAAGACTACTGACCGCTTAATATTTTTTTTTTTAAATATTCATACTTATGTACTGTTGTACTTTTGGTCAAGATCAAAGTGTAGTATCTGTTCCGGCAGATACTGCACTTAAGATAACTTGTACCAGTCAATGGAGGGGAAACCCTCTATACTGGGACAATTATTATTTTTGGTAACCAGAGTGCCCCCTTTTTGCCTACTTTTAGGGGAGCTGGTTTTTACCTCACATTAAAAACGGCCTTGTGCCTCATTTGCTCAGTGGGGGAGCAAATAAATACCATCTGTTCTTCAGATGCTGCACTTCCATTTCTTGTTCTCTTTCAGTGGAGGATCAGTCCTTCACGACCGAGACAATTTTTTATTTTTGTACCTTTTCTCCACGTTAAAGAACGACCCTGGTGTCTAACTCTGTCCCGTGGGGAGGCATTGTAAATAGGTACTGTTGTTTTTAAAAGGACAAAATCGATTTTTCTACCTAGCTGGCTAAGTTGTTAGTTGTTTAATGTATTTCTAAGTGTTTATTCATAATAAAAAGTAGCGTCGAGTGTTACATGAGAACGAGAAATAATGTTCAACATGAATGGATTACATCTTAGGTCTTGATAATAATTGCTCAAAAATAGAAAATTAAAAATATGGCAAGTGCTCGGCTGAACTCCAATCTATGGTCCCCCCTCGCCAAACTTTCACAAGAAACACCAGTCTAGAAGAAAACACTATCACTAATTTGCCCCACTCTTTATCTGTGCTTAAACTTAAGTGTAGATTCCATGATCAGAGCTTCTTTCTTAGAACTGCACGTCTATGGAATTGTCTTCCGTTTTTCTGCTTTCCAGCAGACTACAATATGGTTGTCTTCAAGTCTAACATAAACAAGTTTTCGATGAGCCGTTCCATATAAGTTAAGAAATTTATCGAATTTCCATTACTAATGATTACTATATTGTCCAATATCTACTGAACACTCTTTAACCCTTATCCTTGAGTGGCCTCTTGGCCCTGATAAGTGGTGATGCCTATGTGAAAAAAAAAAAAAAATACTGAGGGACATTTAGTTTAAAAAGAACCCCCACCCTCCTAAAGAATAAATTTTAATATTTAAAAAAAAAAAAAAAAAAAAAAATTATCGTTTTATTTAATGATTATTTTATTATAAATTATTTCTGCATAAAAATCTGGAAAAAAAAAAAAATTATCGTTTTATTTAATGATTATTTTATTGTAAATTATTTCTGCATAAAAATATGAAAAAAAAAAAAAAGTCTAAACAAAATTTTACCGCTGACATATTTACCTAAATTCAATTTATTTATAAAGCTAAAGCTATATTTGAATAACGGAAACCATTTTTTCAGAGAGTTGATTTCGGTCCAGAAATAAGAAATCTGTGCATCATGGCATCCCATTTTGGAACCCAGACGTTTAGAAAATTTGCAATTGTGAGGCTAAAAAAATAATCCTCTTGGACCTAAATTTCATCCAAGTATGTTTTCAAGGGTGAGCAATCCAAAAGACCTCGTTTTCACCAATTCATGTGCCGTTGTTCGGCCCTTTCATTTACGGTTTCATTTCTGTTCCTTACACGCACGCACACGCACACACACATATTACAGCTTCCTTTAGTCTTGACAGACTATGGATACCCACTGTAAGAGTGCCTACATGTGAAATTTTTGTGGCAAGAGTTGCACAATCTCCAACCACACCTCTCTTGAGTCGACATTGTAGAATACCAGTGGCAAGTGGAGGTTCAGGACGACTGGAAACAATGCCAAGATAAGCGGAGAGCAAATACAGCGCCTAGAATTCCCAAATGGTCACCCATCTGGTACTAGCCAGGCTCAACGTTGCTTAACTTCTGCGATCTGGCGAGAACCGGGATCAACATGATTATGCCGTACACACACACACACACATATATATACATATATATATATATATACATGGGGGTTCAAATTACAGTATATATTAAATAGTTTTTTTCGTGGAAAGTCATAAATTGTTTTAGATCATTAAAAGTACTTCTACTAATTTCTACTATGATCACTTATGTTTGAATTCATGTTTGTAAGATATTTGCTGAAAAAAAAAAAATTGTGACTAATGAATAGACAAACAGACAGACATTATGAGTGGTTGGTGTTGTACGGCATTCAGCTTAAGTGGGTTGAACCGGCTTTCGCAAGAGAATATTAAATTCATAGACGGTCTCCAGTCGTCTGTAATGTTTGATGCTTTTTTGGACCAGGAAACCAGTACCATTAGACAGCCAGATTTAGCAGCAGCAGATGTCCTGACAGTATTATTACCACTCTGGATCAAAGTGAACCTAGGAGCAATGGTGACTAAGGGGCAACTCAATATTCCCACAGCTCTCAAATGGGGTCTCACGACTGATTATCTTCTTTTCTTTCTTAAGATATTCAATGAAATAAATTCTGATAGACAGAAAACTCCCCTTATTATGAGTGGATTAACATTGTTGGATAATTTAGATCCCCGGGGATGACGGCAAAATAAAAGTCGGTCAGAAAATTTAAGACGTAGAATCCCCGGAGATTGGGTCAGCGAGACTGACCCACATTTCAAGACAATGCATGTTGGAATGCTGACGTCATCTGGGTCAATAAAAGAGATGGCAGACAACAGAGAGAGAGAGAGAGAGAGACAGAGAGAGTGAGAGCCACAGAGAGAGACAGAGACAGAGAGAGAGAGAAACACACTTTCTCAACTACAAGAACATACCAACCCCACCTTGCATGGCGTCACCAATGTCAAAAGTGTCATTTGGAAAGGAAAAGTTTATTTTGAATAAACAAAATATTTTTATAACCAACTGTGTGTGTTTTCATTACTGCCGAGTGTATAAATGGAGACCATGAAAAGGTTGATATTTAGAAATTATATGGACTTAAAAAAAACACCAGCGAATATACAACAATAATATTTTGGAAATTTTTATATACATTTATTCATCTTTTAAATAATTAATGAAAAGAAAAAAAAAAGGGAAAGAGAAAGGTGAGAGAAAAACAAGCAGCCATCCTCTTCTTGTTTGTCAGTTTTAGTGTTATAGAGTTGAGCAACAGAAGAGAAATTAGCTTTTGTTGCTATCAATCAATCTATCCATCTATCTCTCTGTCTATCTATCCATCTATCTATCTATCGAAGTAAACAAGAAAGGAGATGTGAGGCCGTTTTGAGACATTATTAGAACATGTCAATATACATCAAACTTGGTGATTGATCGGGTTTGCACCGGAAGCTCTGACCATGTCTGTCTGTCACGTGTTCTGGTTAGCTGGGAAATATTTGAGTTGGATTAAGGACATCAACAGATCTGGAACGTGTCTCCTCTCAAGGGAGGAGGGGGTGAGTCATGTAAGAACTAACCACCTAAGCAAAGATCGATCATTCCTCTGCTAATGTCGACTATCTGGGAGAAATAAAAATACACAGCATCTTGGTCTCTCTTTGAAACGTCTGTGTTTACACAGAATCCTTCTCCAACATTTGGCTGAAGAACTCTCAGAGAAACAACAGCAGAAAAACAGGTACGTCATCAATGTACGTGTTTATGTAATTACGTCTGACACGCCCATACACATCAGCACTTCGATGAAATTATCATGGACCGTGAAATAGACATATATATATATATATATATATATATATAGATATAGATAGATAGATATAGATAGATAGATATAGATAGATAAGAACATATGGTTCATATAGTGAAGAAGCCCACTACATTAGTAACATGTCACACACAATCACACTACCCCACTATGCAACATAAATCGATTTGGTGCCTCCGTTACGTAACACCAGTTAGCGATTAAAGGTAAATTTAAATTGCCCCCCTTGAAAATTAATGAACAAATATTTAAATAAAGATTTTAATAAATGATCCTCTTTTTATTAAATCACTTTAATCACTTAATATCGATAAAACTATTGCCATTTACATATACAGCCAGAATAAGACAATAAAATTACAAACATACACTTTTAAAAAGAAATTATGAAAATTAGACATTTAAATACTATATTTATTGATTGATTGATTTGATCTTTTTTTTTTTTTTTGCTTAACACACACCTCCAAACACCCGGGCAATGCCGGGCTGAAATGCTAGTATATATACATATGTGTGTGTGTGTGTGTGTGTGTGTGTGTGTGTGTGTGTGTGTATTTTTTATTTTCTGCCTTTGAAGACTAATGCTGGGTATGGGGCAGCCAAACCAGCTGCCAACATTGCCCTGCATTTTAGTGAAAGCAACCGAGAATTCTTTTTAGTATCGTAATTGTTCCCTTAAGTGCAATTGTTTGGATTTCTTTTGCATTTAATTCACCAGAAGTATTAGTTAGGTAGGACTTCAAGTTCTTATTCATAAGCCCTGTGGCACCTAAAATAACTGGTATGATTGATATCTCTCTAATTATATTATATATATATATAAAACACACAGATACACACACACACATATATATATATATATATATATATATATATATATATATATATATATATATATATATATATATATACACTTTTTAGTAATATCCAGATTCTTTTAAAAATATAACTGCCATCATCACAGTTACAAAAAAAATAACTCAAAATAAATGTTTTACTGGTTAACCAGAAAATTAAACATTCCTGACATCCATTTTTTTGTTTTCAAAATGGCTGACAAGCCTTTGTAATCCTTTTACTATTTTATGCTGTAAATTATTTTCAGGTCTTTGTTTTAGTAAGAGTGGCTAGTAGGGTTATCTGGTGCTGCAAGGGATAATAATTTCAGAAAATTACATAGACTACAGAATAAAAACAAAGTAAATCAAGCAATCTACTCATCTACAACGTTAACTATGATTACAAGATGTTTTTTTAATAAAATAAAATAAAAAAATGAATAAAATATTTATTTATCTGCAGACTGTTATCCTCGTAGTTGTTGTGAAAAACATTACTCATGGAATGTGAGGACTAAGAGAACAAAATGATGAAAACGAAAGTTATGAAGCTGCCAGAAGCAAACCTACGGTCAACTTTCTACTCTCCTCAATTTATATATAATTTGGATATAAAAGTAAATTTTCTCACGTTTGGTAAAAGTTACTTGTTTATTTATTTATTTGCAGATATCCTCATAGTTGTTATCTCGACACATTTTGGCCAACTATTCCTGCGGCCTTCTTCAGATCGTTAACCGTGGCACGATAGGAATACCGAGTTTCTTAACTGTATCCTCAGTAATTACTGCCTTCCATAGTAGTAGTCGTCTCAACACGTTTTTGCCAACTAATCCTCTGGCCGGCTTTGGGTAGGATTTTTTTTTTTTTTTTTTTTACATAGGCATCACCACATTATCAAGGCCAAGAGGCCATTCAAGGATAAGGGTTAAAGAGTGTACAGTAGAAATTGGACAATATAGTAATCATTAGTAATGAAAATTTGGTAAATTTCATAACTTATATGGAACGGCTCATCAAGAACTTATTTACGTTAGACTTGAACACAACCATATTGTAGTCAGCCGGAAAGCAGGAAAACGGAAGACAATTCCACGGGCGTGCAGTTCTAAGAAAGAAGCTTTGTTCATGGAATCTACGTTTAGGTTTAGGCACAGATAAAGAGTGGGGGGAATTATTGATAGTGTTTACAGCTAGACGAGTGTTTCTTGTGAAAGTTTGGCGAGGGGGGACCATAGATTGAAGCTCAGTCGAACACTTTCCATGAAAATAACGATACATTAGAGACAAATTCGCAACATCTCTTCTGTGAGATAGAGGTTGCAAGGAAGAGAAAAGGACATCTCCTACAAGTCTACAAAGTCTATTTTGAACTCTATCAAGGCAGGCCAAGTCCTTTCTAGCAGCTCCTGCCCAGATGTGGCAACAGTATTCCATCCTTGGACGTACCTGGCTCTTATATAGATAGAGAATAGCATCAGCAGCGAGATATCTACCGGATCGATAGAAAGATCGACCATTTTTCCAGCGGCCTTGGCAACAGATTTGATGTACGTGTTCCACTTAAGATCAGGAGTAACGGTCAAGCCCAGAAGCTTGTCAAACTTGAGGCCTCCTGAAGACGAGAGCCATTCATTTTGGATTGAAGCCGCTATCTTCAGACAATGCTCACCTGGAACTGTAGAGATTGAACGCCTCTATCCACAGCACCATGGGTGATTATTTGTCCGAAACGTGGTGATAAAACAACAACTATGGAAGGCAGTAATTACTGAGGATGCAGTTAAGAGACTCAGCATTCCTTTCCCATTGTGGTTAACAACCTGAGGAAGGCCAGAGGAATTGTTGGTTGAAACGGTGTGAAACAACAATTATGAAGATGAGGATAACAGCTTGCAAATAAATAAATAAATAAATAAATAAACTATTTACTTATATTTAATAATATTTACTAGAACTTCTTAGTATCATTTCAATTTGTATTTAATTTTATACTTTTTTAATTGCTTCATCCAATTTGCTAATCATGTTTTTTTCTACCAAACTCCTCCGACAATTTTGGATCTAAACACTTGAAATTTTAGATATAGGTTCCTTGGACATGGATCTAACTTAATAACTTGATTTGAGCCCAAAACAATAAATGTTAAGGGGTCAGAATAGGGGTCAAAGTTAAAAAAATTGAATGCTTTTTTTTTTTTTTTGCTCAACATACACCTCCAAACACCCGGGCAACGCCGAGCTGAAATGCTAGTATAGAATAAAAATTGTTTTTTTTTTTTTTAATAAGTACACAACACCTTTTTTGTTTTTGTCGATTTAAATTTTTTTTATTTTATTTTGTTTCGATTATACTTTTTTTTTATGAGTGTGCTGGTTTTGTATTTCTCGACCAGCCGGCCATTTTGTTTCAAGGCTGCAATATGTAAACATTACTGTCGTGTGATGCTATTAATTTAATACATAAAGCAGATTGCCATTATGTTCCTTTCTTTCTCTATCTAAAGAGAGATAGAGAGGAAAAGATATCAACATTTCCTTTCTCTCTTTTCCAGTTATAGATCTGCTGCTGATGCTGATGCTGCGGATATCTAAGATATTAATGAAAAATCTATCCATTGTAAAGATCTTCCAGGGCAGTAAAAATAATTATGCCTAAGGGAAGGTTCGTACTCACAAACTGTACATGCGGCAAGTTAACTCATCCACAGTAGAAGGTAAAAAATAATGGCTATTAAATACATGATCCAGACTGTCTTGTTTTTTCTTCACTTCTCTAGAGTTGAAAATCGGTTAAATGCAATGAAAGAAAGACAGAAAAAAAAAAAAACAAATAAATAAATCGAGACTTTATTTTCCTAATTTCATATATAAAAGTGAAAATGTCTGTCTGTGTGTGTACATTTTCCTACCAAATAACTGTCAATTTTCAGTTTACAGACTCGAAATTCGGCATAAGGGGTATTGAGATTTGGAAAATCTTTTTAATCGGTTTTTGGCCAGAAATTTGGCTGTTAAGGGGGTCAAAGTTCAACGATTTGACCATTAAGAACTCTACCAAACTCCTCTGCCAATTTAGACTTGAAACTCCTCCGCCAATTTAGACTTGAAAACACTTGAAATTTTAGAGATAAATTACTTGGACAGGGATTTAACTTTATAATTCTATTTGAGCCCAAAATAATAACTGCTAAGGGGTCAAAATTGGGGTCAAAGTTTGAAAAGAATTGACGTCTGCGGTCTCTACAAACTTTTCTCTATGGTAGTTAAGGAAGACTTATATAGAAAGGCATCACCGTACATATTCACACTTTAATATATACATAGGCACGTAAGTTATGAACAGTACATAGAGCCCGAGCAAAGCCGGACGGAGCTGCTAGTAAATAATAAAGAGATTACAATTTAAATTAGTACCCGGTGATTTACGCATTAACAGTATTAAGACTTCTGACTATGAGGGTAAAAACTCCTCCGACTTTAAATAAAAAATAAATAAATAAAAAAAAAAAAGATTAATGAGAATTAAAAATTGATTGAAAAACAAGCTGAGCATCTGGGGTCCCCTCCACAAGTGATCGATTTGGGTGGTAATTTTACCCTTATAATGGCCCCTAGGGGTGGGGGCAACCAGAGTTATCCCAGAAAATCCGTTCCGGTAAAAATTTACTTTCATCATGACTGCAAAATTTCAAATTTAAAAAAAAAAAAAAAAAAAAAAAAAAAAAAAAGAAAAAAAAGAAAAAAAAGCATAGTTATTGAGAAATATGCGAACAAATGAACAGATGAGCGGGAGTGAATTACTAAGTCCAACCCCTCCTTTGTCGGAGGACCAATAAACTGTGTGTAACAAACACAAACCTTGGCCTTTGGGACAAGATCAAAGTGTAGTATCTGTCCTTCAGATGCTGCACTTAAGATGATTTGTACTAGTCAATGGAGGGGAAACCCTCTATACTGGGACAATTATTATTTTTGGTAACCAGAGTGACCCCTTTTAGGGGAGCTGGTTTTTACCTCACATTAAAAACGGCCTTGTGCCTAATTTGCTCAGTGGGGGAGCAAATAAACACCATCTGTCCTTCAGATGCTGCACTTCAATTTCTTGTTCTCTGTCAGTGGAGCAGAAATCCTTCACGACTGAGACAATTTTAATTTTTGTTCCTTTTCTCCACATTAAAAAAACGACCCTGATGTCTAACTCTGTCCCGTGGGGAGGCATTGTAAATAGGAACACAGACCAATACATATGACTGACAAACGTTGAACTTGTAAAAAAAGTTAATGATCATAAAAGGTATAGGGATGATTGACTACTTTATCTCCATCTCTATCTTTACTAATATATAAAAGGAACTTTATGTGTGCGTGTTCATTCCCTTTATGTATCTGGCAGTGTTCTTAGATAAGTTTTAAATCAGAATGTCTTCGATAAGTTTGGATAATCAAAATAATCCAATGAAAGAAGGAACAGGCGATTTTGACCAAAGTTAACACCTTACACAGCCTAACATCACAAGTGCATTTGAGAAGTTTCATTATCACACAAGCCGAAAGGCTTCACGTATAAAATCAACAGTAGGCTCTTTGATATGACAGGGACGTGTTCAAAACGGGGGTTATTTTGTGTCGAATCATCCAGGGCTTGACACCCATATCCCCAGATCTGGGTGTAGTCAGCACTGCAGATAGACAATATAGGAACTAAGAAATCCTGAAAATTTGAACACTTAACTCCAATGGGTTTTCGATTTAGAGCATTTTTTTGTTTTGATGTTAGTCACATGATGCGATGCCCGGGCAACAATATTGTGATGTCATTTCTTTGAATATTTTCTGATTGAAAGATCGTATGGCTCTAAAAATTCACACAGGTAAGTTTTTTGACCCAAGGAATCCAAAAATGGCATCAGATTTTCTCAAAAGTAATGCCTTATAGAGATATTAAGGGTCTTTGGGTTTTCCACATGTGCCCCAAAAATCGAATTTAAAAAAAAAGGGGGGGGGCTGGTATGGTAATGCATTACTTTTTTCATATGTTTAATTTATCCATTAGATTTTCCTGAAACTTGGCCAAAATGTGAAGCTCATTGTTCTTAATATAAATCCAGTATGGGTGACCCTGGCAAAATTCTAGCTTGCATCCCTCTGGGACTTTTAGGGCAAAAAAAAAAAAACATGCCTTTTTGGAGCTCTTTTTTTCATATTACTCAAACTTGATATGTATGTCTATAAGGTTATTCCATGTCAAATCATCCAGAAATATGGGATTTTGAAACCCCTATCTCCAGATCTGGCTGTAGTCAGATAGAGAACATAGGAACTAAGAAATCCTGAAAATTTGAACATTTAACTCCAAGTGGTTTCCGATTTAGAGCATTACAAATATTTTAATGGAATGTACTCTGATGAATTCGTTGCACTTGTGTTCCACACTCATACATATCTCCGACAAATCTGATTAAAACAGGCACAGAGATGCAACATTGCGGCGATGGGATGGGTTGGAGCTTAGTTGGCAAAAGGGGTAAATGTTTCGTTTAGGTCCACCTCCACAATTTTCTTTAAAATAACGACATTTATAGGTTTTCGACTATGCTGAATACGAAAATCGCATTGAAATGTTGCAGAGATAAGTAGTTATCAAGATAGAAAAAAATGCATTATGCACGGTAATTTTGGTGGCCATGGGAGGTAGTACTTGGTTTTTTTCCTTCGTGTAAAATTCTGATTGCTTAGCGCGTAAAAAAAATGGCCGCCAAAATTACCGTGCATAATGCATTTTTTTCTATCTTGATAACTACTTATCTCTGCAACATTTCAATGCGATTTTCGTATTCAGCATAGTCGAAAACCTATAAATGTCGTCATTTTAAAGAAAATTGTGGAGGTGGACCTAAACGAAACATTTACCGGCAAAAGGTCACACCCATTATGAGGCATCCCTGTTAATGTGCATAAACATAGGCAGAACACATCTGATCTCGAGAAGTCAAACTGCGATAAAAGAAATCCTCTATCCGTCATAAGAAACTAATTTCTATGACGATCAAAGATGCTTTGGCCGAGAGAACATGGATGAAACATTTCTACATCAACAGTAATAAAAGGTTTTATCTAGAAGCAGCTCATCTTGCATTGACAGAGTTCAAAATAGACTTCGTAGCCTTGTAGAGGATGCCTTTTTCTCTTCCCTGCAACTTCTTTCCCACAGAAGAGACGTTGCGAACCTGTCTCTGCTTTATCGTTATTTTCATCTATGGTCCCACCCCCGTCCTGACTTTCACGAAAAACACACGTCTAGCTGAAAACACTATCACTAATTTCCCCCACTCTTTATCTGTGCCTAAATCTAAAAGTAGATTCCATGAACAAAGCTTCTTTCTTAGAACTGCACGCTTGTGGAATTGTCTTCCGTTTTCCTGCTTTCCAGCTGTCTATAATATGGTTGTCTTCAAGTCCAACGTGAACAAGTTTCTGATGAGCCGTTCCACTTAAGTTAAATTTACCGAACTTCCATTACTATCGATTACTATATTGTCCTACACTCTTTAACCCTTATCCTTGAGTGGCCTAGTAGAGGATGCCTTTTTCTCTTCCCTGCAACTTCTTTCCCACAGAAGAGACGTTGCGAGCCTGTCTCTGCTCCATAGTTATTTTCATGGCAAGTGCTCATCCGAGCTCCAATCTATGATCCCACCCCCGTCCTGACTTTCACGAAAAACACACGTCTAGCTGAAACCATTATCAATAATTTCCCTCACTCTTTATCTGTGCCTAAACCTAAAAGTAGATATCATGAACAAAGCTTCTTTCTTAGAACTGCACGCCTGTGGAACTGTTCCGTGTTCCTGTTTTCCAACTGACTACAATATGGTTGTCTTCAAGTTCAATGCGAACAAGTTCTTGATGAGTCGTTCCCTTACCAAATTTACACTGCTAACGATTACTATGAAATGTTCCCTTTGACCACTCTACACTCATTAATCCTTATCCTTGAATGGCCTCCGGGCTTTGATAAGTGGTGACTCCTTTGTAAAAAAAAAAAAAAAAAATCATTCCAAGAGACATCTGATGTAAAACAATACTAGTACAGTTTACGGACAATTCTGAAATATGGTAATGAATTGCATCTTCCGTTTGGTGCAAACCCACATGACTTTTTATTTCCTTCTGATCCAGTGCAAGTTGGTTTACGGACACCCAACTGCTGAGATGGTTTGATTGGCTTTTGCTGACATGATAGGTAGTCAGCAGAAATCAAGGAATTGGCGATAAATGTGTTAGCAAACAGAATGTGGACGACTCCGTTGGAAGCAAAAGGGGATAATCAGTGAAAATGTAGAAAGAGACTCAGCGTGCGAACTCTGACAAGGGAATCCATAAGATGAATAAAACTCGTGTAAAATATAACACGTTGTTATGGCATTCATTCGGAGTTTGAGCAAATAAGATATGTGCTTTTTGGTCCAAGACAAGCAGACATTATTATCCGTTGTTTGTAAAAAAAAGTTGTCTATAAAAGTTTATGCGTCACATTTGTTAACTATGTGTATTTGTGAAGAAGCGCCCGCACACATCAGGAGTCGCGTCTTCCGCGTGGTGCGGATTGCGAACCCATGTGACTTATTTTTCGCCATTCTTTCAGTTCCAGAGCAAGTTGGTTGACGGACACCAAACTGTTGAGGGATGTCTAATTAAAAACATTTTATCTCCACCTTCTCCTTCGCTTTCCTCTTCCTTCTTTGCCTTCTAACATACTCTCAAATCATAACTTTGACAGGCCAGTGGTTGATCGTTTGATATGGCCTAAAAGTTTAAAGGTGTTACTTTTGATTTTATCAAATAGAGGGGGTAGGGAAGTAGTTTGATGGAGGATGGATATTTTGATTTTTTTTCAGCCAGGTGATGTTCCATAATGAAATCTATTCTGTGATTTTGAAACACCTCAATGCGATTAACTAGCTGTTCAGTCTATGTGATACAATCAAGGCCATATAAAACTACTAGGAGGACATAAATTAAATAAACTTAAATAATAGAGAAATAAAAAGGAACAAACCAGGTTATATGTTCATCAACGTTTTGTCTTTATTTCGAGATTCCCTCTGGATGAATTAATATAATATCATTGTTTACAAATTTATTCTTAACATGGGGAGACAGGGTTTTGTTAACTATTCTGTACTTCACAAAAGATACTGTAAAATGTGAATTCAACTTTAAAAAAATAAAAAATAAAAAATAAAAAAATAACGCAGTTCATAAACTGCAGAAGTCTCTATAAACATACTGACTGGAAATTTTGCCTGCAGTAAAAGACTTTAAATATTAGATCGCTAGGCTTATTATAGGGATGACCATGGTACTGTTGCAATTATTTTGTCCAACCTGCATAAACTGTTTGTAGATTTGACAAAAAAAATAAACTTTTATTGAACACAATTCGAACAGGAAATCGTTGTTGTATACGTAATGTGACACATAGCAGACAAACAGACAGACAAACTGGTATGCACTCGTGCGCATATACGCACTTACACATACAGTTACATATACACACAGGCACATATACACTTATATACACACATATACACACTTACATATACACACACCGGTTGTGATAGGAGCAACTGGCTTAATAAAAAAGAATCTTCATAAATACTTAGAAGCAATCCATGGAAGACCAAGCTGTAACGAGATACAGATAGCAGCCATAAAGGGAACAGTATCTATTCTTAAAAGAGCCCTCGGATATAAATTTAAATCATAACGGAATCAAGTGTTACCTCCAGGAAGCAGCCCCTTGATCTCTTAAAACTTACTGAAGTAAAATACAAAAAAAAAAAAAAAAAAAAAAAAAAACATATACACACACACATACATATATATACACACACACATTTACATGCATATATGTGGTGTTATCAATTGAGTGCAGTCCCTTTGATTATACGGTGATGACTCAAGTTCATTGAAAGAAAATCTTGAATTGGGGGTGGTGGAAGGAGGAGACAATTTTAATGTCATCCCAACCTTCCTTAAAATAAACAACATAAAAAATCTGCTTTAACAGCAAAAATGAATAAATAAAATTTTTTTAAATTCTTCAAAATGACATCTTGGTGCTAATGCATTAGAGCGGTACCGATTTGAAAGATGAATTTTGGATGCTAAAACTCACAATCAAAAACAGGTCTCGTATTCACCGTCTGCCTTTGCTTTCTTTATGCACATTAATTATTGGAGATTATTAATTTTTTTAGAAGACAATTTTTATCTTTAATTTTCATTTATTCAAAAAACGTTGCCCGGGTGTTTGGAGGTGTGTGTTGAGCAAAAAAAAAAAATAAATAAATAAAAATATAAGGTAGTAGACGGGCAGGCTCAAACACATACCGCGAAGGAGAGGAAAAAAAAAAAAAAAAACACCTGACGTCTTTGCTGTGGCGCCCATCGCCAAACTGGAAGTGACAAATGTTTAAATTAAGGCTAGACAATCGAAAAGAGGGATCACTGACGAAAACATCAGTGAAAAAAAGCAACCCTTTCCTGTAGAAAAGTACCCCATTGAGGGTGAAGAAATTAATATTTTTACCCAATTTTTCGATATTTGTTGTCCAAAGGGTTGAGCTTCAAAATGATATCAATCTCATGAAAATCCGTCGCCTCTGTCGACAGTTTTAGGCAGACATACAAAAATACATGCATACATTTAAAACAGACAGTTGAGATTTATGTTATAGACTAGCGAGGGGTACCCGGCGTTGCCCGGGTGTTCGTAGGTGTGTATGAAAAATACAGGTGCCGTGAAAAAAAAGCCTTGACGGCGTGCAGTTGGAAAATAGTAAAGTGTGAAAAAAAAAACAGGTGCGCGTTTTTGATTGACGCGACGGCGATAGCTATTCAGCAGTTAGCATTTTGTGCGGGACAGTTTTTAATGAGGTCAATAAATCGGTTTGTTTGTTTTTAAAAACCCGCTCCCTCGTCTCGAAATGAAAGCTACCGTCTGATATGACGAAGTCGACATTGACCAAACGTTACTTAGCTCTCTAGAGACCACTGGCTCTGGGCCTGTGATTAGAGTCAAGTTTCGCTTTTTGTTTATACCGAAAACCGAATGTAACGCGTGCCGATGCGGGAAATGTTGAATAATTAACATTTGAAAGTCAATAAAATTAAATAAACAGGCGAGCTCCGTGGTTAAGTGTGAGATATTACAATTTATAGATGATATAAAAAGTTTTAAGAAGTTGTGAAGCGAGCGAGCGCTTCTCTGAAAGAAGCCTTTTGTGGACATCAATGAAAAGCGTACATACATACATACATACATTTTCGCTTTTATATATATAGACTAGCAGGGCTACCCGGCGTTGCTCGGGACCGTATAAACAATGAAAAAACAAAAGCAGATATTGAACATATGTTTTATTCTTAGGGGAGAGGAATCTTTCATCTCAAGTTTTAGCGTTACAAACAAACATTTGTCTTTTATATATATAGATAATGACAGTTTTTTTGGGGGCCCCCCTCGAAGATAACTGATCAGTTGACCAACTTCTAGTGGTCCGTTTGACGTGACATTTCGATATTTGTCATCCGGGTGATGGGGCTTCAATATGATACCACATTTGTCAACTCTGGTTGTGTCTGTCAAAAGTTTTAGCGTTACAAACAAACATACATACACACAGACGTGTGAGATTTATATATATAGATTAGTGAGGATGTCTGGCATTGCTTGGGTGTTTGTGAGTGTGTGTGTGTGTGTAGGAAGCAAAAAAGTGAAGGAGAAAAAAAAAGGTTTTGGTAGGCAGGCAGGCAGGCTCGAACCCGAAGCCTTGAGGTGAAAAAGAAAGCGCGACATCTTACCGCGACGCTGTTAGAATCGTTGAAATTAAATGCTTAAAAAAATGTCTGCTTTTCTAGGTCAAACATCATGCCATAGAGAAATGAAATCACGCAGAGCCAGTTAAGCTTTACGCTTTCTGCGTATTTGTTACCCCAAGATGTTTGGGAAAACTAGCTCCCCACAAAAAGGGGAGTGTCCAAATGAATAACAATTGTCTGGTACAACGGGTTTTCCCCCGCATTGATCAAAGTGCATTGCTTTTGGACGTGTCGGTACGAGAACACACTTCGCTTTTGATTTTTAGTTTTCCTTTTATACAGAAAAGCTAAACAGGCGAGAGTAAGAAATGGCGTTTTTAAAGAGAACACAGCGCAAATTCTAATTGTTTAATTATTAGTTACATTAAATTACTTCCCTTAGTTCCTCACTTGCCTGTATCTTTTTGTGGTGCACCGCAATGGGTCCCCAACTAGAGCAGGCAATCAATCGATTTGATTGAAAATGAGCGATTTTACTGATTTCAATGGCAAGAAAATTGCTTACCTCAACTCTCTATATTAATTTGTTTTCCAAGACCATCAGAAATAAATCACAAAATAGGTTGCCCATTATTTCGTGATTTTTCTTATTGAGAACACCGCGAACGATCGTCACACAAAGGAAAAACAAAAACCTTTTCGTTCAGACGTATTAGAGCGGTACCAATTTGAGAGATGAAGTTGGGTTGGTGAAAACATAGGCAGCCGAAAAATGATTTCAAAACTACAGTTCATTCCTCACAATACTGCCGCAAAACTTTCACAACCACTCTTAGCATTGGTCATAACTGACTACATTTTTATCTTAAAGTCATTTAGAATCAAGAATGCTATGATTTTATATTGCATTTGATGGAGTCAGACGGCAACCTTCTGATGGGGTTGCAATTCCATACATTTTTGAATGACCCATTCGAATGGATGAAGGAATACTTTAGTGATTCTCTACTAGGAGTAAATTCACCCTTAGGGAGCAAAAAATTATATAATCGGGAGTAAATAATCGAACTACCTGATAATTTAAAAACAATTATTTCTTTTTAGATTATGTCATGTCTAAGAAACAAATTAACTTCATATTTCAAATCCAACATTTGACTTCGCTTTCTTCATGCACATAAATTATAATTCATTTTTTTAGAAGGCAATTTTTAAAATTTTATTTTCGTTTATTTAAAAATAAAATCAATGAGAGTAAAAAAAAAAATATTCAATTCCTTATTTGATTTAAGACAAAAGGCGGCACATTTCTACAAATCTATCTTTTATTCTTTGCTTTATCATTATTTTCATGGCAAGTGCTCGTCTTAGTTCTAATATATGACCCCCCCCTTCACCAAACTTTCATGAAAAATACTCGTCTAGCTGAAACTACTATTAATTTCCCTCACTCTTTATCTTTGTTTAAATCTAAATGTAGATTCCATGAACAAAGTTTCTTCCTCAGAACTGCATATCTGTAGAACTGTTTCGTTTTCCTACTTTCCAACTGACTACAATATGGTTGTGTTCAAGTCCAATGTGAAAAAATTTTGGATGAGCCATTTCCTTAAGTAATCCAATTTACCAAATTTCCACTACTAACGATTACTATAGGTTTCCCTTGATGACTGTACACTCATTAAACCTTATCTTAGAGTCGCTTCCAGGCCTTGGTAAGTGGTGACTCCTTTGTAAAAAAATTTTTTTAAAAAAGTTACATCTGAATTTAATTTCAGCTAACTCAGACTAATGTCTTATTTTATGCAAACATAAAAACATGGATGCGAGTAAATTGTACAAGTGTCCAGAGTTAAATATCCCACTATTAACTTCAAAGTCAGTTTAAAAAAAGAAAAGAAAAAAAGGAAAATTGGAAAGGAAAAAAAAGGAAAATTGGAAAGGAAAAAAAAGGAAAATTGGAAAGGAAAAAAAAGGAAAATTGGAAAGGAAAAAAAAGGAAAATTGGAAAGGAAAAAAAAGGAAAATTGGAAAGGAAAAAAAAGGAAAATTGGAAAGGAAAAAAAAGGAAAATTGGAAAGGAAAAAAAAGGAAAATTGGAAAGGAAAAAAAAGGAAAATTGGAAAGGAAAAAAAAGGAAAATTGGAAAGGAAAAAAAAGGAAAATTGGAAAGGAAAAAAAAGGAAAATTGGAAAGGAAAAAAAAGGAAAATTGGAAAGGAAAAAAACGGAAAATTGGAAAGGAAAAAAACGGAAAATTGGAAAGGAAAAAAACGGAAAATTGGAAAGGAAAAAAACGGAAAATTGGAAAGGAAAAAAACGGAAAATTGGAAAGGAAAAAAACGGAAAATTGGAAAGGAAAAAAACGGAAAATTGGAAAGGAAAAAAAAGGAAAATTGGAAAGGAAAAAAAAGGAAAATTGGAAAGGAAAAAAAAGAAAAAAGGAAAAAAAAGAAAAAAGGAAAAAAAGAAAAAAGGAAAAAAAGAAAAAAGGAAAAAAAGAAAAAAGGAAAAAAAGAAAAAAGGAAAAAAAAGAAAAAAGGAAAAAAAAGAAAAAAGGAAAAAAAAGAAAAATGGAAAAAAAAGAAAAATGGAAAAAAAAGAAAAATGGAAAAAAAAGAAAAATGGAAAAAAAAGAAAAATGGAAAAAAAAGAAAAATGGAAAAAAAAGAAAAATGGAAAAAGAAAAATGGAAAAAAAAGAAAAATGGAAAAAAAAGAAAAATGGAAAAAAAAGAAAAATGGAAAAAAAAGAAAAATGGAAAAAAAAGAAAAATGGAAAAAAAAAGAAAAATGGAAAAAAAGAAAATGAAAAAGGAAAAAGAAGAGAAAAAAGGAAAAAAAGAAAAGGAAAAAAGAAAAGGAAAAAAGAAAAGGAAAAAAAGAAAAGGAAAAGAAAAGGAAAAGAAAAGGAAAAGAAAAGGAAAAGAAAAAAAGGAAAAGAAAAAAAAGGAAAAGAAAAAAAAGGAAAAGAAAAAAAAGGAAAAGAAAAAAAAGGAAAAGAAAAAAAAGGAAAAGAAAAAAAGGAAAAGAATAAAAGGAAAAGAAAAAAAGGAAAAGAAGAAAAGGAAAAGAAAAAAAGGAAAAGAAGAAAAGGAAAAGAAAAGGAAAAGAAAGAAAAGGAAAAGAAAAAGGAAAAGAAGAAAAGGAAAAGAAAAAGGAAAAGAAGAAAAGGAAAATTGGAAAGGAAAAAAAAGGAAAATTGGAAAGGAAAAAAAAAGAAAAATTGGAAAGGAAAAAAAAGGAAAATTGGAAAGGAAAAAAAGAAAAAAGGAAAAAAAGAAAAGGAAAAAAAGAAAAAAGGAAAAAAAAGAAAAAAGGAAAAAAAAGAAAAAAGGAAAAAAAAGAAAAAAGGAAAAAAAAGAAAAAAGGAAAAAAAAGGAAAAAAAAGAAAAAAGGAAAAAAAAGAAAAAAGGAAAAAAAAGAAAAAAGGAAAAAAAAGAAAAATGGAAAAAAAAGAAAAATGGAAAAAAAAGAAAAATGGAAAAAAAAGAAAAATGGAAAAAAAAGAAAAATGGAAAAAAAAGAAAAATGGAAAAAAAGAAAAATGGAAAAAAAAGAAAAATGGAAAAAAAAGAAAAATGGAAAAAAAAAGAAAAATGGAAAAAAAGAAAATGAAAAAGGAAAAAGAAGAGAAAAAAGGAAAAAAAGAAAAGGAAAAAAGAAAAGGAAAAAAAGAAAAGGAAAAAAAGAAAAGGAAAAGAAAAGGAAAAGAAAAGGAAAAGAAGAAAAGGAAAAGAAAAAAAGGAAAAGAAAAAAAGGAAAAGAAAAAAAGGAAAAGAAAAAAAAGGAAAAGAAAAAAAGGAAAAGAAAAAAAGGAAAAGAAGAAAAGGAAAAGAAAAAAAGGAAAAGAAGAAAAGGAAAAGAAAAAAAGGAAAAGAAGAAAAGGAAAAGAAAAGGAAAAGAAAGAAAAGGAAAAGAAAAAGGAAAAGAAGAAAAGGAAAAAAAGGAAAAGAAGAAAAGGAAAAGAAAAGGAAAAGAAGAAAAGGAAAAGAAAGAAAAGGAAAAGAAAGAAAAGGAAAAGAAAGAAAAGGAAAAGAAAGAAAAGGAAAAATGATTGATTTCAGCAAAATGTCCCCTCCTCCAACAACCTCCACAAAAAGTTTCTATCTTGAAAACATTGCTTACACCAACACTTCACTTGCTTGCATCTTCGGGGTAAATTTTTTAAAAGTCCGACTGATTCCATGCACACGCAAAAAAAAAAAAAAATAAATAAATAAAATAAAAAAATAAAAAATAAAAATCGCCTAGTGGTTGACACGGCGTGGAATAATTGCCTAATTACCTTCTCTGGCCCCAATCCCACTAGTTCAAACATCACCTATTTCCCAGCCCTGGTTCAGCAAAAATTGCCTATTCACGATGCCCTCATCGGAAAATTGCTTACTCCAACTCCCTGTATAACTTTAATTCCTCTTTCCTGACTATCTATATATATATATATAAAAGGCAGAATGTGTGTGTGTATGTGTATATCTCACCAAAACTTGACACACGCTACGAACACTGACAAAATTGGTATTGTTACAAAGATCGGTCTCTCAAACGACAAATATAAAAATCTTGGCCAAAAAGATTAATTCTGTGCTGGACAACTGAGCCATTTATTTTAAGGAGGGGTCAGTTTTTGCGTCAACATTTTTGCAATGACTAAGCTTATTTCGAATGCCTACGATGTCATAAGTTGCTGTGGGCACAGCGGCTAAACCGTTGGCTTATTTTTTTTCACCTTCTTTTCCTTATTTGTGTCACAGATTCGAGCCTACTTTTTAAACACCCCTGTCCACCCGAGCTGCCTACTGCATTTAATTGTTTTTTTGTTTGTTTGTTTTTTTTTGTGTGCTTCCTGCTATTTTTTTGATTTGGAGGCTGCCGAGTCAATATCCAGGTTTGTATTACTGTACACATAGTTGTCCAAAAACAAATATATAACAAATAAATGTTATCAAAAGTTACTTTTCTAGTGATTTTATTTAATGTAACATATTTATTCAGCTTGAAAAACAGTGTTTACCGATGTATTGGAAAATTTAAAATGGTTCCTGACTCTCTCTTTGAGACAGTAAGTTTGGGAAAAGGAGTTATTAATAAAAAACTAGACAAAATACTGTTAAAAACTCGCTCAATATATGTTACCGTAACATAGGCTGACATATATTCGTTGGGTTTTTAACAGTATTTTGCATATTTTTATTTTTAACTCCTTTTCCCAAACTTCCTATCTCAAAGATAGAGTCGGGCGCCATTTTAAATTTTCCTATACATCGGTAAACACTGTTTTTCGAGCTGAATAAACATGTTACATTAAATAAAAACACTAGAAAATTATCCCGTTAGGTAGAAAAGTAACTTATATTACCTTTAATAACATTTATCTGTTATATATTTGTTTTTGGACAACTTTTTCGAATCTATGTGTACAGTAATACAAACGCCAATATCCTTACTACACCACCTCTCCACCCAGGCAATGCCAGGACCCCCACTAGTCAGAAATAAATCACAAAATAAATTGCTCATTTCTTTGTGATCTTTCAAGCCAAAGAGATCTTTTCATCTTTTCAATTCGTAATTAAAAATGGATTTGATCAATTATTTATGGTGTCAAGAAATTTTATTCAGCTTGTTTATGCAATATGTTCAATCATTCTTTTGTTTTTACATTCATCTATGTAAATATTGTTAAGTACTGTTTACATAGTGTTTTTGTCAATGAGTAAACAAATCCTTGGTTGTTGTTTATGATTGAACTAGCGAGGGTACCCGGCGGTGTCCGGGTGTTTGTAGGTGTGTGTTTGAAAAAAAAAAAAAAAGTGGTGGTAGGCAGGCAGCCCCAACCCCACTCTGACGACGTTACCACGCGAATCTAAACTGTGATGAGAGTTATATTTAGAATAGCATCATTGCAACCCCTTCGACAGTCTAGATGATGTCCGAGTTATTTTTAGTACATCAGCGTAATTCAATTGGTCGACCTCTTTTTTTCGTGGAACGACAAAGGACCTTGAGGTGTCTAAAAAATTAAAAAGTTCAATGTGACGAACTTAATTGCAAAAAAAAAAAAAAAGAAAAAAAAATTGTTGTTCAAATAATCAGTTTAGCGTCGTGTAAAGACTTTAGAAACAAAGAAGAAATAGACATTCTTTTACGATTGGATAAAAAGAAAAGAGAAATAAAAGCAGTAAAGCGAGTGCAAAACAGAAAACTGCGAACGACGATCGAATTTAAAAAAGAACTGACAGAGAAATTTGAAAGAGAAATACGTGTGTCAGTGCTTGCAAAATAAATATGAAATTAAATGTATTAATTCTATTTCACTTAATTTAAAGGGAAATATCGTTTCGGTTGTTGAACATTTCAGTGTTTCGAGGTACCACTATGTGTGTGTGTATATATATATATATATATATATATATATATATATTACACATACTAGTGGAGGGAGCAGCTTTGCCCAATTGTAAAATATGCTTAAATAAAATATATCAATTAATCCAGATTTCGTATATATTATTATGGAGTCGTGATTTCGAAAGTAAAAAAAAAGTATTTGGGTGCCATCAGCTAGAATCGAAACCCAAAGCAAAACCATAGCATTCAAAGCTGGTGACGTTACCACTGTACCAACATGGCACACATATGAACTGATAAAAAATAAACTAAGATGAATGTACAAAATGTATAACGATTTTTTCTTTCAATTCCGACTCCTTAAAAACTACTTTAACTAGTTAAAGACCCATAAAAGAACATCCATAAAAAATCCAATCATTTGAGGCTGCTCTGCGACTTTTAGTTTTGGAAGAGAGAGTTTGAAAATATGGAGACAGACAGACTGATATATATATATATATATATATATATATATATATATATATATATATATATATATATATATATATATATATGAGCAAACAGTTAATAAAATGTTAAAAAACACCTTGAAATGAGTTAAAAACATTTAATCTGATAAGGAAACACTAGGTAAGTGGATAGTCCTTAATCCGCGGAGTTTCGAAGAAATACTTTCCTTCTCATCAGAGGGTAGGAATTAGCAAAATGCGGTATCGGATTTTGCATGCAGAAGTATTTGATGAAACAAGTAAGTCAAAGATCTTACTTGAAAACAAAATAAGTTAAGCAGAGGGAATATGGTAAAGAAAAAGGTGATTACACATGAATGGATAGTCTGGTGGAAGATAAAAAATCCAGTGACGGTAAAATCCAAATGTAAAACTTCAAGAAAGTTAAAAGAATTTCCATTTGTACAAGTAAAATCCAAAGACATCCCGTAATTGAAAGAAGATGGTCCATAATAATCCAAGGCAGAAATCCATGGAATAATTCACAAACATGTGTACAAGGAAAAAAATAATATTAATAAAAGAAAAATAAGATGTGCTTTTCCCTCTACTTCCGAGACATAACTATAAATAAAAAAAGATCTAGGAAGAAAAAGGAGAAAGAGAAAAAAAAAAAAAAAATATATATATATATATATATATATATATATATATATATGGGTTGCATGTAATGCAACATTAGAAATAAGATAGTCATAGAAGAGATTGGTGAATGACATTCTGAAATACGTGGAATTCAGGGTGCAGCAGAGGATAGAAAAAAAATAGAGAGAACATCTGCGTTTAGCACTTCATGCAAAATTCTTAAAAGAAAAAAAAAGAAAAAAAAAAGGAATTTTTATGCTTATATGACCATGAAATTATGCAAGACTAGCGGGACCTATGGAAATTCCACAGCAGACTCTTTCATATGTAAGATATTGATGTTGGCATTCTGTAGATGTTCAGTGTAAATGGAGACGCTCTGATATTATTATACCTATTTACTATGCCTCCCCACGGGACAGAGTTAGACACCAGGGTCGTTTTTTTACATGGAGAAAAGGTACAAAAATAAAAATTGTCTCAGTCGTGAAGGATTCCTCCTCCACCGAAAGAGAACAAGAAATAGAAGTGCAGCATCTGAAGAACAGATGGTATTTATTTGCTCCCCCACTGAGCAAATTAGGCACAAGGCCGTTTTTAATGTGAGGTAAAAACCAGCTCCCCTAAAAGTAGGCAAAAAGGGGGCACTCTGGTTACCAAAAATAATAATTGTCCCAGTATAGAGGGTTTCCCCTCCATTGACTGGTACAAATTATCTTAAGTGCAGCATCTGCCGGAACAGATGGTATTTATTTGCTCCCCCACTGAGCAAATTAGGCACAAGGCCGTTTTTAATGTGAGGTAAAAACCAGCTCCCCTAAAAGGGGTCACTCTGGTTACCAAAAATAATAATTGTCCCAGTATAGAGGGTTTCCCCTCCATTGACTGGTACAAATCATCTTAAGTGCAGTATCTGCCGGAACAGATACTACACTTTGATCTTGTCCCGAAGGCCAAGATGGAAAATTATTGTAGCTCTTTTGTTAAAACTGCAAAAGTATTTATCTAAGCTAGCAGGGACGCCTGACATAGCCCGGTTGTAAAATACACTTAAATATAATATTTTAATTATTGAAGATTTTGTATACATTTATTATACAGTTAATTTTCTATCGATTTTTATGTATTATAAAGTCGTGATTTCAAAATTAACAAGTTATATCAATATGACTTGGGTGCATCAGCTGGAATCAAAACCGAAACAAAACTTATGAAGAAAAAAAAATATGTATATGTATATATATATATATATGTGTGTGTGTGTGTGTGTGTGTGTGTGTGTGTGTGTGTGTGTGTGTGTGTGGATTGCGAAAACGCTCTTATATATTTTAAATATTTTACATTTTGAATACTTTCTGAAGAGAACGCTTCACAGAACGTCTGAAACACGTTAAAAACTATTTCAATGATTTAAAAACATTATTACAATCATCTAAATATATTTTTTTTTAAATAAAAATACGGAATAATAAAATAATGTTAAAAAACAATTGTTGTGCAAAACCAATTGTTGGTGACATCTCTCATTTATATATATTTTATACTCTTATACAAAGTCTCAAATACAAAAGAAAAGTCAAATCTACAAGGCCCACACTATCGGTCAAATTACAATTTCTGTTTTGCCAAGAAAATCTAACACACAAAATTGCTAACCACAATCTAAAACAACATTTTTTCTAATTTGGAAAAGGAGCATTTTAAACTTTTCTTTCAGATTATTTAAGTATCATTCAGATTTTTCTAAAATATTCTCAGCCATACTGATCCAAAAACGACTTTCTTTAGTCAACAAAAAAGGGAGTTATCTTCCACCATGATAATGCCCGTCCTCAAACAAAACTGCTGACCAAAGATCTAAGAGAATTTGGTTGGGAAATTTTACCCCATCCGCCATGTTCTCCTGACCTCGCTCCCTCAGATTATCACTTATTTCGAGGATTACAAAACTTCAAGTTAACATCACAAGGAGATTAAACAAGAGTAAGATTCATATCGAAACAAAGAATTTTACAAGCAAGGCATTTATAAGCTCGTTGACAGAGAGCAAATGGTCATTATTGTCATGAATAAAAATTTTCCAAAGTTTTTAATTTTCAAGATGAAATTTTAAATCAGCAAAAATTTTTGCACTGACCTAATATTGCATACACAGTTGATTAACTGAAGTGAATTTGGTGAATTTCTTTATCGATAAAAA
The DNA here is from genome assembly GCF_053919585.1 of Euprymna scolopes. Lineage (NCBI taxonomy): Eukaryota > Metazoa > Mollusca > Cephalopoda > Sepiida > Sepiolidae > Euprymna > Euprymna scolopes. The sequence continues at coordinate 7,940,531 of NC_136526.1, forward strand.
AAAAAATCGATCATTTTTCTTGAACTTAACATTCTTTATATTTAATTCCTTGCAAAGCACAGACGCGCGCGTGTGAGCATAGATGTAACAGGGTTCGTACAGGATTTCAATGTCCATTTTCAAAACTTTTCAAAGCCTTCTCGAGATAAAATTCATGTCTTCAAAACAAAATTTGGGGTTTGTTTTACAATCCTCAGCAATTCAAAAAAGAAGTAAAAAAAAAAAAAAAAAAAAAAAAATATACAACAAATAAATGTTACCAAAGGCAATAAATGTTTCTTTGCAACCCAGTTGCATCATTTTTTGGTGTTTTTAAGTAGTTTTAAATGCTTTTTATTCCATCTCAAATATTTACTTTCTTTTCGGCTTTTAATTTCCAGCCAAGATGGCTGCCATGTTGTGCATTATTTTGTTTTTGGCCTGTCCGACCTAATTTTGATTTATTAACATTTTTTGGGGGCGGGGGCGGGGGGGGTCGCCATTGCAGAGTCTCGTCCGCACAAGGAAAGTATTTTTTTTTTTTTTAGAGAGGGAGGGATAATTTTATGTATGGCGGCTGCTACTTCTACCTCCTTGTGCCCCCACCCTCCCCTAAAAAACTAAATTATGAGAACAAACATAGAGATTTGAATCTTTATCACAATACTACCTTAGTAGTTTTGTGGTGAAGGGACATAACTCTTGAATCCACAATAATACCATGCAATTTCAGAACAATCTATTTCTATTTTATTTTCAATATTTAAGGTATTTTACTGATATTTTTATTAATACTTAAAAAAAAGGATTTAATAGAAATTTATTTATTTTGTCATTAACTAGCCTGGGTGTTTGAAGGTGTGTGTTGAGCAAAAAAAAAAAAAAAGGTGGTAACAGACAGGCAGGCAGGCAAGCTCGAACTAGTACTGTGAAGGAGAAAAAGAATATAAAAAAAAAAACCTGACATCTTACATCTTGCGCCCATCGCCAAACCAGAAGTGACATAGGTTTAAATTAAAGCTAGTCAATCAAAAAGAGGGGAAGACTTTCGAAAATATTGGCGAAAAAAGCGATCCCTCCCTGTAGAAAAGTGCCCAATTGAGGGTGAAGGAATTAATGTCTTTAGCCAATTTTTTTTATATTTGTCGTCCGAAGGGTCAAGCTTCAAAAGATACTGATCTCGTGAAAATCTCTCACCTCTGTCAAAAGTTTTAGGCAGACATACATACATACATACATACATTTAAAACGACAGGTGAGATTTATATTATAGATAATTGTAATATCTCAGAGTTATCCACGGAGCCTGTCTGTCTATTTAATTTTATTGACTTTCAAACGTTAATTATTCCACATTTCCCACATCGGCACGCGTTACATTCGGTATAAAAAAAAGCGAAACTTGACTCTAATCACAGGCCGAAAGCCAGTTGTCTCAAGAGAGCTAAGTAACGTTTGTTCAATCGTCATATCAGACTGTAGCTTTCATTTCGCTCCTCCTAATAAACAGGGAGCGGGTTTTTAAAAACAAACAAACCGATTTATTCAAAACTGTCCCGCACAAAATCGTAACTGCTGAATACCTATCGCCGTCACGTCAATCAAAAACGTGCACCTGTTTTTTTTAAACACTTTTACTATTTTCCAACTGCGCGTTGTGAAGGCTTCGTTTTTTTTTTCACGGGCACCTGCTTTTTTCACATAGCACGAAAAACACCCGGGCAATGCCGGGTACCCCTCGCTTTTTTTTTTCACATACAACGAAAAACACCCGGGCAACGCCGGGTACCCCTCGCTAGCGCCATATAAAGGCAAAAGTGAAAATTGAAGGACTTTCAAGTCTGTAGCAATCCTGTGTATGAATGGACGGACGTGTGGGAGTGTGCACGTACGAACACACACGCGTGTGAGCGTGGATGCATGTGTGAGTGTGGACGTAAGTATATTTCTGGATAGATGTGTGAACAAGTATGGATGAATGCATGTGTGAGCGAATCTGCATGGATGCGTGTGAATATAAACATTTGCATGAGTGTGTGTGAATGTATGCGACAATATACGAACCTGTGAGTAATCGAGTATATACGGGTGTGGTTGGATGCGAGTTCGTAGTGAAAAGGGAGTGAGTAAGCGTGTGAGAGAGGGAGAGAGAGGAGAGATCCACTTCAAACATTATCAAAAAAATTATGTCGTCCCCAGTGATGAAGAAATGAGTCACTGAGACAGACTATTTCTTTGTTCACAACCACATTTTTTAGGAGTCACAAAAGAGAGAGAGGAGAGAGGGGAGAGAGAGGGGAGGGAGAGAGAGAGAGAGTGAAGGGAGAGAGAGAGAGGGAGAGAGGAGAGAGTGAAGGGAGAGAGAGAGGGAGAGAGAGGAGAGAGTGAAGGGAGAGAGAGAGAGAAAGAGAGGAGAGAGTGAAGGGAGAGAGAGAGGAGAGAGGGAAGGGAGAGAGAGAGAGAGGAGAGGGAAGGGAGAGAGAGAGAGAGGAGAGGGAAGGGAGAGAGAGAGAGAGGAGAGGGAAGGGAGAGAGAGAGAGAGGAGAGAGGGAAGGGAGAGAGAGAGAGAGGAGAGAGGGAAGGGAGAGAGAGAGGAGAGAGGGAAGGGAGAGAGAGAGAGAGGAGAGAGGGAAGGGAGAGAGAGAGAGAGGAGAGAGGGAAGGGAGAGAGAGAGAGAGGAGAGAGGGAAGGGAGAGAGAGAGAGAGAGGGAAGGGAGAGAGAGAGAGAGAGAGAGGGAAGGGAGAGAGAGAGAGAGGAGAGAGGGAAGGGAGAGAGAGAGAGAGGAGAGAGGGAAGGGAGAGAGAGAGAGAGGAGAGAGGGAAGGGAGAGAGAGAGAGGAGAGAGGGAAGGGAGAGAGAGAGAGAGGAGAGAGGGAAGGGAGAGAGAGAGAGGAGAGAGGGAAGGGAGAGAGAGGGAGAGGAGAGAGGGAAGGGAGAGAGAGGGAGAGGAGAGAGGGAGGGAGAGAGAGGGAGAGGAGAGAGGAAGGGAGAGAGAGGGAGAGGAGAGAGGGAAGGAGAGAGAGGGAGAGGAGAGAGGGAAGAGAGAGAGAGGGAAGGGAGAGAGAGAGAGGGAAGGGAGAGAGAGAGAGGGAAGGAGAGAGAGAGGAGAGAGAAAGAGCGGGGAGAGACAGAGAGGAGAAAGAGCGGGGAGAGACAGAGAGGAGAAAGAGCGGGGAGAGACAGAGAGGAGAAAGAGCGGGGAGAGACAGAGAGGAGAAAGAGCGGGGAGAGACAGAGAGGAGAAAGAGCGGGGAGAGACAGAGAGGAGAAAGAGCGGGGAGAGACAGAGAGGAGAAAGAGCGGGGAGAGACAGAGAGGAGAAAGAGCGGGGAGAGACAGAGAGGAGAAAGAGCGGGGAGAGAGAGAGAGGAGAAAGAGCGGGGAGAGAGAGAGAGGAGAAAGAGCGGGGAGAGAGAGAGAGGAGAAAGAGGGGGAGAGAGAGAGGAGAAAGAGGGGGAGAGAGAGAGAGGAGAAAGAGCGGGGAGAGAGAGAGAGAGGAGAAAGAGGGGGAGAGAGAGGAGAAAGAGGGGGAGAGAAAGAAGAGAGGGAGAAATGGGAGAGAAAAGGGGGGGATTTTCTTTCTACCACAAGACTCGGACAATTGTCAAGAACTGATAAGACTGTAGTTAAGGCAACAAGAATAAAAGAAACCAAAAACCTTTCTAAAAAAATTTTTTTTTTAAAGTTAAAAGAAAAATATAATCTAAAAATAGGCAGATAGAAATTTATAAAAGACTAGCAAGGGTACCCGGCGTTGCCGGAGTGTTTGTAGGTGTAAAACAAAGAGGGGAAAAAAAGTGAGGAACCTGAAGGCGGAAAAGAAAGTGAAAGAAAACGTGAGATCTTACCATGACGCTACGAAGCCATAGGAAGTGAAAAGCGTTGAAATTTAGCAATGTCAACCACAAAGCTGACTTGCAGAAACGAACGTTGGCTGGAGGCATAGCCAACATTCGTTTCTTCCCCACGATGTTAGGGAAAACCAGCTCCCCCAAAAAAGTGAGTGTCCAAATGAATAGCAACTGTCTGATATAAGGTATTTCCCCCAGATTGCTCAAAACTGATTGCTTTCTGGACATCCTGGCATAAAAGGCCGAGAAGCTGCCTTCGTTTCCGATTCAGTTTTATACAAAAAACACCAACAAACACGTGAGAGGATGGAATAGCGTGAATTTTATAAAAGTCGATCAAAATAAATCTAGAGATGACGTCCCTATGCAAATCGTAGATATTATCATCTAGGGAGTATATAAAAACTTTCTAAAACATAATAAACCCCACCCCCAACGAGAAGCCCAGCAAAAAAAAAAAAAAGCCTTTGCTGGACATACAAAAAATGCGCACGGCCATTTTGTCTATATATATATATATATATATATATATATATATATATATATGAGAGAGAGAGAGAGAGAGAGAGAGATTAAAAAGCATTATATAAAACAAGAACAAAGAAAATTTTTTTTATTGTTTTAAAATAAATGGATTTCATTATTAAGCTACGTACATTTGATCAACACGTTTAATGATGGCGATTCGATTTCAAACGTAATCACAGATCAATAAATCAAGTTTACTGGAAAAATGGTGGGATCCTTTTACCACTCCAGTAAATATCTCACACATGATGCAATTCTCTACCTGTATAAGAGCCAGGTACGTCCAAGGATGGAGTACTGTGGCCACATCTGGGCAGGAGCTGCTAAAAACAGCATCTCCTGCCTTGACAGAGTTCAAAGCAGACTTTGTAGCCTAGTGAGGATGCCCTTTTCTCTTCCCTACAACCTCTTTCTCACAGGAGATATTGCGAGCTTGCCTCTGCTTTATCGTTATTTTCATGGCAAGTGTTTGTCTGAGCTCCAATCTATGGTCCCACCTGGACTGACTTTCACGAAAAACACCGTCTAGCTGAAAACACTATCAATAATTTTCCCCACTCTTTATCTGTACCTAAACCTAAATATAGATTCCATGAACAAAGCTGCTTTCTAAGAACTGCACACTTGTGGAACTCTGTTGCATTTTCCTGCTTTCCAACTGACTACAATATGGTCGTCTTCAAGTCTAATGTAAACAAATTCTCAATGAGCCGTTCCCCTTAAGTAATCCAATTTACCAAATTTCCACTACTAACGATTACTATGACATTTTCCCATTGACTACTTTATACTCATTCACCCTTATCCTCGAGTGACCTTCGGGCCTTGATAAGTGATGATGGGTTCGAGCCCATCTGCCTTCTATCACCTTTTTTTTTAACACCTCTCTCCGCCTGGCTGGCTACTGTTGTTGTGATCCGCCCCCCCCTGCTACTACCCCTTTTTTTTTCTTTACCACCTCAACACACCCGGGTAATACCAGGTACTCCTGATAGTCTCTCTCTCTCTCTCTCTCTCTCTCTCTCTCTCTCTCTCGGGTAGTCCGTCTATTTAGACGATGACGCGGAGGTTGGTTAGTGTTCGTGTCGAAGGTGCAATGGGAGTCCAATCGGAGCTGTGAAACCCCGGCTGCAGGTGTGACACCTAATGGCAGGAAATCAGGGTAGTGGCGCCTGTAGTCACGCTCTTTTTGCTTCCCAAGCAGCAATGCTTTGATCTCTAATGGCACCGGCTGCGCCTGATACCACACTTTTCCGATCTTCAGCTTTTCTTCTTCATTTGGCTTGTGTTGTTCTAATGTCTCCTAAACACATTTATAGCGCAGTTTCGATCCGCCTAGGGGTCGTGTACCTTCTTTGAGCTCACCAAAGAAAACTGCTTTTGGTAGTCTGTTGTCTGACATGCGTGTGACATGTCCTGTCCATCTGAGTTGGTTTGTTATGATTATTTCTTCAGCACTGGCCATTTTAGCCTTTTCTAGTACTTCAAAATTCAATACATGGTCTTTCCAAGAGATAACCATTAGATGACGGAGGTGCCTTTGTTGTATCGGGCAACACACCCGGGTAACACCAGGTACCCTTTATAGTGTACAATACAGTAAACAGTTAATATCTTGTCATCTCATGTGGTTTGGTCATGTACAGCGTGCCACTATCTGCCATTCAAGGTGTGTGGAAGACCAAGGAAGACTTGGCTTGAAGGTGTACAAAATGACGACTACTTGCAAAGAAGCCTTTGAGTGAAACCACACAGAGAGCAAGCGTGAGGCGTTGCCCACCCTGGAATCCGAGACACCCGCAGTATCTTCAATATCAAAAACTGATAATGCTGCTGATTGTTATTGTTGAACACCATTCATTCATTTCATATGAATTGAATGATTATTGTTGACATTATTTTCCCTGGTATCTTTCTAGTTAGAATTCTTTCTTTCTAGAAAGATGTTGGAAACTTACGGGAGGGGACCATGTGAAAATTGCTAACATCCTTAAATGAAAGTTGTTTTTTTTTTTCTGTTGAATGTACTGGATCCGAACTTGGTACACCTAGGTTGTCAGTCCGTTTCCTTAAGCACCTAGGCATTGTCACCTCCGTGATGATACTGATGATTGGGATGAGCCATTATATATTTCCTATTTTTGGATGAAGAATGATTTTTTAAAAGTATGTACAGCGTTTTTTTTTGTTTTTTTTTTTTACTGCTAGTAGTTAATAAAATTTGCAATTGTATTCCGAGTATCACTTGCACCGACGATTGAACCTTCAACCTCCAATGAACAATCGGACTTTTACAAAAATCATCTTTCATACATAATAGGATGACCCCTCTCGCCAAAAAAAGAGATGCTACCCGCAGAAAAATTAATACAATTCACACTCCTTTCTGCAATCTATTCATATTTAGTATAAATAACTTTCAATCTATATCTGACTTGTCCCCCAAGTTTTATACATACAATGTCCAACAGTCTTTGTTTTATGTTAATTTGTCAATAGCTTTGAGACACTTCTTTCTTTGCACTATCCTGATTTTAGTTTTGATCACCATCTTCAGTTCAAACCTGCAGATGAGACTATCATCAAAGTGTCCCCATATATTACTGAACAATGATAAAATAAGGACCGTTACATATTCATGACTGACATCAATGCACGAGTCAAATATAGAATCACGATTTCTTATGCCAATATGGCTGTATTGCAGGAAGGCTGCTGAATTTTGATTTCATGGGTTTCATTTGGGTTGGGGGTATATTATTTATAGCGTTTTGATTTAAAAGTGGACGAACATGAATGCAATTGTTTTTTTTTGTTTGTTTTTTTTTTGTTTTTGTTTTTTTTTTTTTTTTTTTTTGTGAACGAAATTTGAAGAACAATTTTTCTTTCAAATAGATGACACATGATGAAAATAAGATGTCCTTCCCAAAAGAAAGGCCAAACAGGAAAAAAGGCCAAACAGAAAGACAAAAAAAGAAAACAGAAAAAGAGGAAAACAAAAATAAGAAAGGAAGAAAAGATTTTCAAAAAAAATTAAAAAGAGGGGGGGGGACAAACAAAAACAGAAACATTTTTTAGGGCATTCACTATCTATAAAATTTGTTCAAATCGGGGTCAGCCAGCATCGACTCCTACAAATTTGCTTAGACTCCAACTTCATAGACCTGGATTTTTTTTTTTTTTTTTTTTTTATCATTTTCACTGGTTGCTAATATATAAAATTAATCAGATAATTTTTTTTTTTTTTTTTTTTTTCATTTTCTTTCTTTTTCCCATTGTCGGAAATACAAAGAATTTGGAATAGTTTATGAGGCGAATGCATTAATCATAGTCATAACCCCATAAAGCTTTTAAGCAACGCTGGGAAAATGCCTACGAATTAGTCATTGCTCTGCCCGCCGCCATCATCTGCCTGGTGCGTAATCCCGAAATGCAATATAATCGAACTGAATTGAGAGGAAAAAAAAAGGAAATTAAGGAAGATCATTATTTATCGAAAAGATCAGAATTTGAAGCCGGGAGCGGGGAGGGGAGAGGGGTAGAAAATACAAATTTAACATTCTTCAATTATTTTTCCAAGACAATTCCATTCTGAATAATTAATTTTGCTCTTTTTCTTCTTTTTAATCCATCTATTTTTAAAGCAGGAAAATATTGTGAATCTATATGGAATTCTATGCAATATGCCCGCACGATTCTCTGGTTCAACTTTCCCCTCTCTCTTTGAGGGTATA
>NC_136526.1:7953622-8013622 GCF_053919585.1 Euprymna scolopes
AACGATCCCCAAACGGTGTTAAGTGGTGGAAGGAGGAGGAGGAATTTATTAGAGAGAAAATATTTTACCACTTCCATTGATCTTAACCGATTTTGGCCGTGACTTCTAAGCAGAAAAAGTATAGAAATCTAAGATTATCGAGGAATTTCAGAAATAATAAGCCTATAACACACCTCAGATATTGTTCTGCCGTTTGTGCATATTATATTTGCATGAAATATCTTGATTTTTAATCCTATTAAGGTCAAAATCCGACGGGAAAAAATGAGTTCATTTTATATATATATATATATATATATATATATATATATATATAAAATGAACTCATTCCGCTATGAGGGGAGAGGAAGTGATAAGTGTCTTAATTTAATGTTTATAAAGTGAAATTGACAGATGTTTTACCTAGTTTTGTGCTGCAAGCCAGTTTCTATTTCCCCCGCCCCATCATTCACTTTTCGAAGATGCGGCAATCGAAAAATATCTCGAAAATAGCTTGTTAAAGTCGGGTAAATTAAAGATAGCCGCGACCCCTGTTCTTAAGTCGTAGATATTATGATTTAGATGTGATATAAAAAGTTTTAAGAAAGAGTGAGCCGACTGAGAAGGCCGTTGAAAAAAGCCTTTTGCGGACATACAGAAAAATACACACACACACACACATTTTGCCTTTTATATAGATTTTCTTTGTTTGTTTGTAACGACAACATTACAAAGTTACGTTGACTTCTTCCCTCATTTACACTACACCATAATTCATGGTGGCCCATGCATGGCAGTCTTGAGCAAGGTCGCATGAGATTGGTAATCAATCGTGATTTCACGTTAAAAGCTTACCACCTGTGGACCTGCAAGTTCAGTCAAATCCTCTTTGAGAGCTGTTTTCTAAATAATCCTCAGCTCTCACCCAACACGCTTGCTCCAATCTGACAGAGATAATTCACTGCTTCCTGGAAAATCCGTTCCGTTACTTTTTTACTTATATAATGTTTAATGTCTGTGCAAAATTTCAAAAAATTCCAAGGCGTAATTATTGAGAAAAGCGCAGATGGAAGAACGGACGAACGGACCAGGGTGAATTTACAGGTCCACCCTCCTTTTGTCAGGGGGACCAAAAAAGGAACTCACACATAAACACACAAAGTGGCTTTTATATAAGAGTAGAGATACTCAAATTCATAAGATCATCCTCACAGGAATTACCTTTCCTTTGTTGCAAGGAGTAGTATAATATATATTCATTATAACCGGTACCATTCACCAAAGCTAGCAAACTATGAGGGTGCATATATTTGATATATATTACTTTACTATTTTTGATGATAGACCTCATAGTATGAAAACGGTGGAGGTAGAATCAACTAACATCTATAATATAAATCTCACTTGTCTGTTTGAATGTATGTAGGTTTGTATGTATGTATGTATGTATGGCAACCTTTCTAGGAGAAGCAAATCTCTGACTTAAAAAACCATAAAGCGGAAGACCAGTACCCGCATTAAGCTGGTCTGCAGTTTAATTTGTTGCTGGCTATCTTGCTCTTGCTTGTTGGTCGATCTCAACATTTTGAACCGAGAGAGAGACTTAGCTGTCGTACAAAGCTAAGACTCTTTAACATCATATTTGTATAGATACTCCCTCAGACATTTGGGCTCATGGATTTTAAATGTCTGAGGGAGTGGCACTCGTCTGACAAGACGTTGCAATCATCATGTATGCATGCATGTATGCATGTATATCCTGGTAGTACTGGGTTATGGTCGGGTCAGGGGCGACTAAACTGGTTCCCCCACCAGACTTATTTGGTGAGGAGGGCGGCTAGTCTCCCTGAAGGATTAAAAACAAGACCTTCCAAAAGGCGAATGAACTCCTTTTCTGGGTCAACGGCCAACTAGCACAGTGTATATTTGTGTGTGTGTATATGTGTATTGGGGTGGAAGGAGCTCCCGTAAGCCGTGGTGAAGGCAACCTTTCTAGGAGAAGCAAATCTCTGATCTAAAAAACAAAGCGGGAGACCAGTACCCGCATTAAGCTGGTCTGCAGTTTAATTTGTTGCTGGCTATCTTGCTCTTGCTTGTTGCTGGATCTCAACATTTTGAACCGAGAGAGAGACTTAGCTGTCGTACAAAGCTAAGACTCTGTAACATCATATTTGTATAGATACTCCCTCAGACATTTGGGCTCATGGATTTTAAATGTCTGAGGGAGTGGCACTCGTCTGACAAGACGTTGCAATCATCATCTATGTATGTATGTATGTAGGTTTGTATGTATGCCTAAAACTTTTGACAGAGGTGACGGATTTTCATGAGATCGGTATCATTTCGAAGCTCGACCCTTCAGACAACAAATATTGAAAAATTGGCTAAAAGCATTAATTCCTTCACCCTCAACCGGGAACTTTTCTACAAGGAGGGGGTCGCTTTTTTCGCCAATATTTTCGAAAGTCATCCCTTCTTTTCAATTAACTAGCCTTAATTTAAATCTTCATCACTTCCTGTTTGGTGATGGACGCAACAGCAAAGACCTCACTTTTTTTCCTTTTTTTTTCACATTCCTTTCCTCCTTCGCAGTAGGGGGTTCGAACCTGCCTGCCTACTACCACTTTTTTTTTTTTTTCTTTTTGATCAACACACACCTCCAAACACCCGGGCAACGCCGGGCATCCAGGCTAGTATTCAAGAAAGAGGGGTTAACAAAGAAGAGAAGCTTTTTCTTAAGGCTCTCTTCTCAAGGCAAGATTGAATTTTGTGATGGAGGAAGATTAAGGTAGTGCGGGTTTCTGTCAAGAAACTCGGGGATGTAAAGGAGAGGGCAAACAGGAGATCATTCTTCTACCCACTCCCACCCCTATTTCTCCTCCTCCTTTTAGTACCATCATATCTGACTCATCCAATAATACAAGCAGGCATCATCATCATCATCATCATCATCCTTGGCTAATGGCTGGCCTACTCTTTCTTTAAGCACTGTGCTTCCCTCCCATTATATATGACCAATTCAGTAACATTATCCTTTTAAATATAACTGATATTTTCTATGATCTCAAATACGCCCCCACACCGATGGTAGTGATGGGGGGGGGGGGGGCATTTTTAAAGGGTACTTTAAGGTTGCACCCCCTCCAGCACACCCCTAATTACTTTTCCCAATGATAAATTCAAAATAGTATTTTTATTATTATTATTATTATTGTACCTATTTACTTGTCTTCCCACGAGAGCAGAGTCAGAAACAAGGTCGGGTTTTCTAATATGGGGAAAATCCAGCTCCCCAAAAAGGGGCATTCTGGATAGGAACAAAAATAAAAAGATGTCTCAGTCATGAAGGATTTTTTTTCCTCCACCGACTGAGGACAGAAAGGGTGAAGTGTAGCATCAGAACAGATACTACACTGTGATCTTATTATTGTAGGTGGAATCATTAAGTCTTTTTTGTTTTGAGATATCTAACATTAAGGGGTCTTTTACTGTAGTCAGACTTATGCCAGCAGGCCGCCCGGCATTGCCTGGTCGTAAGATACACTTAAATATGGTAGTTTAATTCTGGCAAATTATGTAAATATTATAGAGACAATTCGCTCTCAATTATTATATTGAATCTAATATATAGGAAGATCAATATATATATATATATATATATATAGTAATTTATAAAATATATATGGCGATTAAGCTACACTGAATATTCTGCGTTTCATCCAACTATAGGATTCGTCAGGCTTAGATAGATAGATAGATAGATAGATAGATAGATAGATAGATAAGGTGGTATATTTGGTAAAACAAAACAAAAAAAAAACTGGGAAAGTGCTCAATACGTTAGTAGAGATAAATATGTTTTTATTATTTCAACCTCGGGATTTTTACTTAAAATCATTACAAGTTGTTTCAATAGACAGGACAATAAAAATGTTCCTGCCGATCTCGTCAGACGATCTAAGCCAAAATAAATTCAAAGCAAAAGATTCTTTTAAATTATGCATGGTTATCAAAAAACCCAAGAGTTGAAGTGCTGGATAGAGAGGGGAGAGTGTTGAGTGAGAGAAAAGAAAAAAGAAAGAAAAAAGGATGGGGAGAAATATAGGTTATATTTATGATTAGAATTGAAATTAAAAATTAAGAATAGAAGGAAAGAAATTAAAATTAATTAAAATGAAGAGAGGAGATTGTTAAAAGGGATAAAAAAAAAATTTTTTTTTAATAGTTATTGGTTCAGGTTTTAATTTTTAGTCTTGCAACCAACATGTCTTTCTAGCTCAGGCATTAACATCAAAGGAAAAAGTAAATCATAAGCCTTTGGTTTCGATTTTCAGTGGTGGCACAGGAGTCTTTTTTTTATTTTAGCTTTTTAAAATCATTACTATATATATAATAAATACAAAATCTGCATTAATCAAAATATCATATTATAAATATTTTACGACCAGGCAATGCTGGGCAGCCTGCTAGTATTTTAAATTCTTTTGGTATTTAAAGCGATTTTTCAGATTCAGATTCCACAAAAAGTTCAGATTTTTCAGATTCCACAAAAAGTTCAGATTTTTCAGATACCACAAAAAGTTCAGATTTTTCAGATACCACAAAAAGTTCAGATTTTTCAGATACCACAAAATGTTCAGATTTTTCAGATACCACAAAATGTTCAGATTTTTCAGATACCACAAAATGTTCAGATTTTTCAGATACCACAAAATGTTCAGATTTTTCAGATACCACAAAATGTTCAGATTTTTCAGATTCCAAGTAATCGTCCTAACATTAATACATATATCTATGATTTTTATGAAATTCAAACCGTATGTATAATTAGAGGAAAATTTGGAAAGTTTTTCCAACATTTCCGTTTCTTCTGACTGTATGAGGGGATAAAACGAGTTAAGGAGTAATAAAATCAAAGGTCTATAGTGCTGGGAGCATTGTAAAAAGTACGTTGGAGCGATGAGTAGCGTTTGGTCTTAACTGCTTGTTTTCTGATGAAGTTCACATCATACAGAACACATCAAACATTATCCATTTTTCATTTATTTTTTATTTTTTTTATTATATTTGTTGTACTAATAAAAGAAGTTTTACAATTTTAGCCAGGAAATGAATTTGCTTATTTCAGGTATTTAGGGTAGAGGTCGGTTTTCTAGACATTACATGTACTAAGGGGAAGTAATTCTGAAGTCTTCATCAAAAAATTAAATTTATTTTTTTTATTTTTATTTTTGCTCACGTTCACCCCTAACAAGGTACATTGCCACATGGATGTAAGGGGCTGCTATTTAGGACCATGCCTAGGAAAGATCAACAAGATGTTAGTTTACATTACATTTAAACTTTTGCATATCAATCAGTACAGTTATGGAAGCAAGAAGGGAATTCCAAAGTCTAACTGTTCGAGGAAAGAAACCATTAGAGTAGAAAGCTTTCTGGCATTTAGAGACTTCAGTGAAGAGGTGTGATTTTGTTGCTAAGCAGGTTTGTCGGAGATATGTATGCCGAGGGGGCACAAGTGCAAGGAGTTCATCAGAGCACATTCCATTAAAATATTTGTAAAACAGGCACAGAGATGTAACATTGCAGCGATGGGACAGGGGTTGGAGCTTAGTTGACAAAGTGGGAGCTATTAGATCCCAAACTCTTTTTTGAACCCTCTCGAAGAGGGAGAGGTTAGTAGTAGATGCACCAGCCCAAATGTGGCAACAATACTCCATGCGTGGGCGAATGGTGGCTTTGTAAAGGTACAGGATACTCTCAGGTGTGAGTAGTCTTCTTCTAGCTTCATAGATGGACTCCAACTTCTTTGCAGCAGCATTCTCAATGTCCTCAATGTATTTGTCCCAGTTCATATTGCCCGCAAATGTTAGGCCGAGGAGTTTGAAGGAAGAATTCTCAGGTAAGGTGTTATTTGTTATGGATATTGGTAGTTGGAGGGACGTCTTATAGTTGTTAAAGGAGAGCAGTTTAGTCTTACTAGCATTAAATATTACCATCCATTTCCAACCCATTCTACTAATTGGCCTTTTGTTCAAGATCAAAGTGTAGTATCTGTTCTTCAGATGCTGCACTTCTATTTCTTGTTCTCTTTCGGTGGAGGAGCAGTACTTCACGACTGAGACAATTTTTATTTTTGTACCTTTTCTCCACGTTAAAAAACGACCCTGGTGTCTAACTCTGTCCCGTGGGGAGGCATTGTAAATAGGTACTATGGTCTGGAGGTCATTTTCTAACGATTCTTATGCGGACTTATTCTTTGAGGATTCTATATAAAGGGATGGGTAAGTGTATGTGTGTGTGTGTGTGTGTGTGTGTGTGTGTGTGTGTGTGTGTGTGTAAGAGAATGTGTGTGTGTATGCGTGTGTAATTGTAAGTGTGCATGTGTAAGTATATGTGCATGTGTATATGTAAGTGTAAGTGTATATAAGTGTGTGTGTGTGTGCGCGCGCGCGCGCGCCCCAAAAAGAGGAATGGGTAAACTGGCAAAGAAGAAATAAAAACTGAAAAATAAGTGGTGGTGGTGGTGGTGGTGGTGGTGGTGGTGGTGGTGGAAGTTTTAATAGAAATATATCATGCTTTTATCCCCCACCTCCCTCCCTTCTCTGGCAACACCGGGCAGCCTTGCTATCTGACAGAGAAAGTCTAAGGATTTTTCAGTCAGGAAACGAAAAACGAGGAAATGAGTTTGCTTCTTTCACAGAGGAAGTAGAAAATCTTTCTAATTTCAAGAAAAGTAATGAGAAGATTAAAAAAGGGTCCACACATCAAAGTTATTTAGGAGACTACAACTTCCTTGTAAGTCACTCAAGCAATGATTAAAAAAAATGACATTGAGGACAAAGAGTCAGACTAACAATAGGTACGTACAAGTGTGGGGGCGTACATGGACATTTCACCATGAATAAGTATAATCTATTAATAACATCCTGTGACCTCTTTTCGTATCTGTGTGTATTTCTCACCACTATGTAACTTACACATTGATTGTTTTTTTTGTTTGTTTTTTTTGGGGGGGGTATTATTACACTAACGGAGGTACCCGGTGTTGCCTGAGTGTCAGGAGGTGATGTAGTACGTAATCATGAATAAAAAAAAGTGGTAGGAGCGAGAAAGACGGTATCAAAACAACAGTAGGCAGTTTGGGTGGAGAGAGGTGTTTAAAGAAAAAAAAAGTAGGCAGGTAGGTTCGAACCCGTAACGCCAAAGAGGAAAAGAAGGTGAAAAAAAAAAAAAAAATGACATCTTTGCGTCCATGGCAAAACCGGAAGTCACTAATATAGTCAATCGAAAGGAGACAATAACTTGCAAAAATGTTGGGGGGGGGGACCGACCCCTCCTTGTAGAAAACTGGCAAGGAGCGGATTAAGGAATTAATGTTTTTGGCCAATTTTCCGATATTTGTCGTCCGAAGGGTGGTGCTTCCAAACAATACTGATCTTGTGAGGATCCGTTGCGTGTCGAAAGTTTTTAGCAGGTATACAAACACACACACACAAACACACATTTTGCCCTCCATATATATAGATTTTCACCCCAAACAAGGCACAATGCCGCTTTAAGGTAGGGGGCTACTATCAGGAACATAAGTTGCAGGGGTATTATAAAGGGAGTTGAGCAGCAAGATGCCTGTTCACATTACATTTGAACTTTTGCATGTCAGTACAGTTGGGAAAGCAGGAACCCGCAAGGGAATTCCAAAGGCTTTCTTACATCTAAGGATCTCTACTTTGTAGGGGTGGGACTTTGCTGCTTGTCGAGGGTATTTATGTCAAGAAGGTGCAAGGATTTGTAGTTTGTCGAAGCATCCACCATTAAAATACTTGCAGAACAGGCAGAGGGATGCAACATTTCGTCGATGGGACAGAGGTTGAAGCTTAGACGACAGTTCACGAGCTATCAGGTTGGCGACTCTTTTGAACCCTGTCCAGGAGTGAGAGACTAGTAGCAAATGCACGAGCCCAAATGTGACAACAATACTCCATACATGGGCGAATGGTGGCCTTGCAAGGTACAGGACACTTTCAGGCGTAAGTAACTTTCTAGCATGGTAGAGAGAGCTTACCTATTTTCGCAGCAGCTGTGGCAATGCTCTCAATGTATCTGTTCCAGCTCATGTTCCTTGGGAACGTTAAACAAAGGAGTTTGAATGAAGTACTTTCAAGTAAGGTATCTTTAGTTACAGCTATGGGTGGTTGAGAAGGTTTGTTGTAATTATTAAAGGAAACGAGCTTAGTCTTGGCAGCATTGAACGTTACCATCCACTTTTGACCACATTCCACTACAAACTGAAGGTCTTCCTCTAAGGTTTCTGCCATTGCCTTGGATAGGTGTTGATTTGTTTTCCCCTTGTGCCTGTTATAGAGTGTGGTCTCGTCAGAAAATATACCCATTTCAGATATTTTTTTGTTAGTAAGATTTTACTTGGTTTCTACCTTAACATTTTCCTTTAAAATGACGACTTTTGCGGGTTTTCAGGTATGCTGAAAACGAATATCACATTAAAATTTTCCGCAAATAAGTAGTTTTCTGGATATTAAGCAAGGTCATTTCTTCTATTATTGCTGGTAGCCATCTTAGTATGCACACTTGTGCATAGTTTCTCGGGGCTGCATTTACACGCATAGGAACACGCTTGTGGAAAGGGCGTGCTCCCAGTTCCAGACCGATATCGAATCGAGACTGAAGGCGGCTACATTGAATAGACGTCAGCTCTACTACATAATCAAGTTACCTAAATTGATTTTTGTTCAATAAATCTTTTAAAATAAAGCTGTAGTGTTTTCTTTAAGGTGACACTTATCGTTCCACCCGCCATGTACACAGACAAATAATTAACAGTACAGAAGAACAACAGAAATCCAAGCATATGGAACAGCTTCGGTCGCCAAAAAAATAAATACAAAAGACAATTTGCATTAAAAACCATGTAGACAGAAACACATATGCACGAGTATCATAAATACCTCCGACAAAACGAACAAGCAGCAAAATCCCACCCCTCCACAGTAGAGATCCCAAGATGCAAGAAAGTCTTCAACTCTAATAGTTTCTTCCCCAGAACTGTTAGACTTTGGAACTTTCTTCTGAGTTCCTGCTTTCCCAACTGTACTGACATGCAGAAGTTCAAGTGTACTGTGAGCAAGTGCTCGACTGAGCTTCAATCTATGCCCCCCCCTCGCCAAACTTTCACAAGAAACGCTCGTCTAGCTGAAAACACTATCAATAATTCTCCCCACTCTTTATCTGTGCCTAAACCTAAACGTAGATTCCATGAACAAAGTTTCTTTCTTAGAACTGCACACCTGTGGAACCGTCTTCCATTTTCCTACTTTCCAGCTGACTACAATCTGATTGTCTTCAAGTCCAACGTAAACAAGTTCTTGATGAGCCGTTCCCCTTAAGTTAAAAAACTTACCAAATTTCCATTACTTACGATTACTATTTTGCCCAATTGACTATTGTACACTATTAACCCGTATCCTCGAGTGGTCTCTGGGCCTTGATAAGTGGTGATGTCTATGTATTAAAAAAAAAAAAAAAAAAAATGGTGCTAATGCACTTACCGATCCGCGCTCTTTTTTTAAATCGTATTTCCAAGTTTAATCAAAGTTTTTTTTTTTTTTTATTATTCAATTGTAAGGTTAAAGTACAGAATAGGTACAAAACACCCTCCCCATGTTAAGAATGGCTTTTTAAATAATAACATTATTTCAGCACGGATCATTAAGTGCATGAGTACCCAAAAAAAATTTTTAAAAACATGTCCCCAATAGTAGCCCCTCCCCCCCCCCTCCATATCAAAATGGCACTGTGCCTTGTTTGGGGTGATAATGGAATTGAAACGCACGCACATATATGACTACCGTAAGCTTATAGATAGAACGAATAATTTTACTTCTCCTTCGCAGAATAGGGAATTCTCTAAATTTTATCGTTCCACCCTGTATATAAGTATTTTATACGAAGAATCGTTTATACAATGGGTGCAATAAGTATCCGATACAAAGCAAAATGTTGATTTATTCTTATTACACGAAAACAAAAATAACAAAGTGCTATTTCAATAGACTTCGTGGCTTAGTGGGGGATGCCCTTTTCTCTAGCCTGCAACCTCTCTCCCACAGAATTTAAAACGTCTGGCTAAATTTGGGAGAAGAAGAAAAAAAATGCATATATATATATATATATATATATATATATATATATATATATATTATTTTTTTTTGGTTTTGTGATACGTTTTGAATGAATTCAATTATTTGTATGAAAGTGCATTTTTACCCAAATGCGAGTTAAATATATAAAAGCCAAGTACGTCCAAGGATGGAATACTGTTGCCATATCTGGGCAGGAGCTGCTAAAAACAGCCTATCCTGCCTTGACAGAGTACAAAATAGACTTCGTGGCTTAGTGGGGGATGCCCTTTTCTCTACCCTGCAACCTCTCTCCCACAGAAGAGACGTTGCGAGCCTATCCTTGTTTTATCGTTATTTCCATGGCAGGTGCTCGTCTGAACTCCAATCTCTGGTCTCCCCCTCGCCAATCTTTCACGAAAAACACCCGTCTAGCTGAATCCACTGTGAAAAATTTCCCCCACTCTATATCTGTGCCTAAATCAAAACGCGGATTCCATGAACAAAGCTTCTTTCTTAGAACTGCACGCCTGTGGAACTCTGTTCCGTCTGCCTGCTTCCCACCTGACTACAACTTGGATGTCTTCAAGTCCAATGTTAACAAATTCCTAATGAACCGCCCCCTTAAGTAAACACTTCATCAAATCTCCACACTAACGTAATGTACTTGCAATAACCCTTATCCCTGAGTGGCTTCCGGGCCTTGATAAGTGGTGATCACTGTGTAAAAAAAAAAAAAAAACAAATGTATTTTTGTATGATAAATACAAATCTCGTTTGCTTTGGTTGTTTTACAGCATATCAACCATTTTCGGGTTGTTTAATGCCGAATCCAGTTATTTGGGAAATAGTATTCATGTTGCATCCAGTTATTTTTTATTCTTCAAACTCTTTGTATCTTGAATCGCTAGTTTGTAGTGTTTGGTTTGGTTGTTTTATAGTGGATTTTATCGTTTTTGTTTCCTGCCCTGCAGAACATGAATGAGTTTCGCAATGGAGAGGGAAAAGGGTTATAGTATTAATATTTGGTACATTTTTAAGTTAGGAAACCAGTCAGGAAATGGACAGGGGATGGGGGGGGGGGTAAAAAGAGAAAGCGGGGTGGGGAAATGGGAAGAAGGAAAAGGTGGGTTGTTTTTTTTTTTTGCTTTTAGTTTTGCAGAAAATAATTAAGTTTTGCAAAAGGATGTTGGCTGTTTTTGTTTTACGGCATATCAACCCTTTTCAGGTTATTTAATGCCGAATCCAGTGATTTTGAAGAAAAAATTTTTAATAGAATATATTTGTTGTTTTCAAGTCGGTTTTCTATTTAACCCATAGTTGGGACCCTAACAGGTACTACCACTCCGGGTCAGAGTGGGCCTGGGAGCAATGGTAATTAAAGGGTGGCTCCACACTCCCCAAAGCTCGCGAGCTGGAGCCTCACCACTGGATATAGTTTAAGGTCATATCCAGGACCTTGCAAAAGGAAGTTTGAAAAACAAAAAGCATCAATGTTAGGTGTATTTCGTCTTGGGAAGCCAATATCTTTAGACAGCCTGATCTGTACAAATCCCGTATCAAAAATCATACAAAAAAATTAGAATATTATTTTGGTATTTTTTTTTTTTTTTGTTTTTTTTTTTTGTTTAATAAAAGCAAATAAACTTTTCGCTTTGATCGAATACTTCACCGGCTGCAGGTATTTCATATCAGGGGAATGGAAGTTCTATGACATTAAAATAGGGCTGCAAAATTTGGGAGTAGGTGAATGTGAAAAAGAAAAGGATAGGGGGGGGGCGTAAGCTTATTGATAGCTGAATTAATAGGTGCAGATATACACATGTTCCTATTTACAATGCCTCCCCACGGGACAGAATTAGACACCAGGGTTGTTTTTTTAATGTGGAGAAAAGGAACAAAAAATAAAAATTGTCTCAGTCGTGAAGGATTTCTTCTCCACTAACAGACACCAAGAAAGTAAAATGTAGCATCTGAAGAACAGATACTACACTTTGATCTTGACCCAACGGCCAAGTTGTATGTTCTATATACACATGTTAACGAGTAGACGAAAACTCGAAACCCACGGACGATTAATTCGAAGTCTCATTCGCAGAATGGGGAATTCTCTAAATTCTGTGAAAGTTGGGAGCAGTTGAATGGGAAAAAAGGAAAGGAGGAAAAAAAAAAGAAAAAGAAAGACTGGTTTTCTAGGTCATCATTAAAAGAGAACGCACACATAAAACTCATTTCCCTGGTTCCTATCAAACATTATGACAACCAGATACATGCTAACATTTCTAAACAATGACACAAAGACTTCAAGTACTTTTGTTGTCATCACTTGAAAAACAATCATTGAAATCTGCTGAAAATAGCAAAAAATCTTAAAAAAAAAAAATAAATAAATAAATAAATAAATAAATAAAAATTAGAGACCTTTTTTATATATAAATAAATAACTGGAAATAGCCAAAGATCTAAATAAATAAAAATAAATATATAGTAATTTATAAAATATATATGGCGATTAAGCTACACTGAATATTCCGCGTTTCATCTACTCTAGGACTCTTAAGGCTGAAGAGTCCTAGAGTGGATGAAACGTGGAATATTCAGTGTAGCTTAATCGACATATATATTTTATAAATTACTAACTAGCTCTACCTACGTATTGAGCACTTTTGAAATAAATACTTAAAGTTTACGCATAAATCTATACTTTCGTATATTAATTTTATGTGAGTAAATTAAGTAGTTATATATATATATATATATAAAATTTTCAGAACGCAAGAGATTATATATTTTCAGTCAAGCAACGTCACAGCTCACAAGAGTCACGACAGTCAAACTGCTTCAGTCACAAAAAAAAAAAAAAAAAAAATAAAGACAATTTACATTAAACGATCTTATCCTCGAATGGTTTCCAGGACTTGATAAGTGGTGATTCCTTGGTCAAAACAAAAAGGCCTTTTCAAGACATTTCCCCACATTTTCGAGGCCTTTTCATAGGTAATAATTGAACTAAGCTCAAAATTTAAGGCCTTTTCAGGCCTGTACGAACAATGTCATGACATTAGAATAGACCCTAAACTAACATTGCAACGATGGGGGGGGGGGAATCACAAGAATTACATCTCTAATTGTTTCTGTACCCAATCTATTTTCCAGATAGGAGCTCCAGCAACTACTGGCAGTTTGTAGACTTCAAAAGTTTTCTTCAGGAAAAATGATTTGGCTCCAACAAATTGATATCAGAAACTGATCATATATTAGGGTTAATTCTTTATGACCCGGATGAACTCTGCAAATTGATTGCTAGAGTCATATCCACACTAAAATAAGATACGCATCAAGTGTGCTTGAAAGCCAAATCACAACGTAATATTAGGAAAATAAACAAACATTTTACTTGTTTGAAATTTATAACATAAATATATTTCAGAGATATACTCCATCCTCAGTATGTCGTTTTCTTTCTTTTTTTTCTTTTTCTTATTTCTTGCCATGTTATAAAGTTGGAGAAAGAAAGGTCTGTTTATAAAGAGCCGCGCGTTGTATCTCAGCGGTTGTATTTTGAAATGTTTGAACTGTGCGTTGGCAACGCAAGAATAACGTCCAGGGTGTGAGTTCCATATAGAAACCGGATTTGAATAAAATTCACATCAAGTGCGCTTCAAATTAACTTTATGTGCATATGTATATATATATATATATATATATTAAAAAGTTTGACTCATGTCCAGGTAACCGACATCTAAAATTTCAAGTGCTTAGACCCAAAATTGGTGGAGGAGTTTGGTAGAGTCTGCAACGGTCAACTCTTTCAACTTTGACCTCTTGGTAACCAAATTTTCGCCCAAAAACTGATTAAAAAGCTTGCTGCATGTCTGAATACCCTTTATGTAAAATTTCAAATCTTTAACCCAAAATTTGCTGACTAGTTTGCTAGAGACCGCAAAGGTAAAATCTTTTGACCTTTGACCCCTTGGTAGTCAAATTTTCGGCCAAAAACCGATTAAAAAGCTTTCCCTATGTCTGAATAAACTTTATGTAAAATTTTGAATTTTTGGCTGAGAGGTCAAATTTTTTTTAACTTTGATCCCAATTTTGACCCCATAACATTTGTTTTGGGCTCAAATCTTGTTAAAAAGTTTGATCCATGTCCAAGGAACCTATATCTAAAATTGCAAGTGTTTAGGCCCAAAATTGGCAGAGGAGTTTGGTAGAGTTTTCAAAGGTCAAATCGTTGAACTTTGACAGTCAAATTTCTGGCCGAAAACCAATTAAAAAGATTTTCCTAAATCTCAATACCTCTTATGTAAAATCTCAAGTCTGTAGACTGAAAATTGACAGAATAGTTTGGTAGGGAAATGTACACACACAATATTACTTTTTATTATATAATATATATATATATATATATATATATATATATAACTACTTCATTTACTCACATAAAATTAATATACGAAAGTATAAATTTATGCATAAATTTTAAGCATTTACTTCAGTGCTCAATACGTAGGTGGAGCTAGTTAGTAAGTTATAAAATATATATGGCAATTAAGCTACACTGAATATTCCACGTTTCATCCACTCTATGATTCTTCAGGCAAGAATCCTAGAGTGGATGAAACGCGGAATATTAAGGTGTAGTTTAATCGCCAGCCATTTTATAACTTACTATATATATATATATATATATATATATACACACACACACACACACTAATGACACTACTTTCTATGCAAATTAATTGCTAGAGCCATCTAGTTTTAGAAACTAAGCAGCCAATCTGGAAAATCGGAAAAAAAAACTCAAATAATAACCTCCGACCTTCTTCCAGTGGATCTTGTCCAACTCGGGGAATCTGTATACATTTGTCAAAAGATCTACGGTTCCACCGACCAAAATGTGAGATCAACATCCAGGATGAAACCATCAGTCAAAATAATACGAATTATCAATTCTTCGTATTATTTGGAATCTTCGGACTACTGTTCTCATCTTGAGTGTCATTTTCAGTGTTTCGGTCGATGTAACCTCCAGCCTTCTACAAGTGTATCTTGTCGAACTGTAACACGTTTCTTCCAAACTCGGGTATTTAGATGTAATGCTGAACGGAACCCTTTATTTACTTCATGGGGGTAATATGCTCTTGAGTTTGAAACGATACACTTGAAGGTTGGAGGTTATATCGACCGAAACGTTGTGAAAATCACACTTAAGATGAGAACAGTAGTCCAAAGATTCCAAATAATACGAATAACCGATCCTCATCTCAAAAATTCAGAAATGTAATTGTTAATCCTTATCTCAAAACTCAAAATTTCTGAAAGAAAATATTAAAAGGTTTTATTTTCTGAACACCTCCACCTTATAAATAAAAAAATAAAAAATTAAAAAATCGCCATTTTGAATCATCTTGAATTATGAGAAATTTAGAAAAAAAAAAGAAAAGATAAAAGAAAAAAAGATAAAAGAAAAAAAGGAAAAGAAAAAAAGGAAAAGAAAAAAAGGAAAAGAAAAAAGGAAAAGAAAAAAGGAAAAGAAAAAAGGAAAAGAAAAAAGGAAAAGAAAAAAAGAAAAGAAAAAAAGAAAAAAGAAAAAAAGAGAAAAGAAAAAAGATTAAAAGAAAAGAAAAAAGAAAAGAAAAAAGAAAAAAGAAAAGAAAAAAGAGAAAAGAAAAGAGAAAAAGAGAAAAGAAAAAGAAAAGAGAAAAAGAAAAGAGAAAAGAAAAAGAAAAGAGAAAAAGAAAAAAGAGAAGAGAGAAAAGAGAAAAAAGAAAGAGAAAAAAAGGAAAAAGAAAATAAAGAAAAAAAGGAAAAAGAAAATAAAGAAAAAAAGGAAAAAGAAAATCAAAAAAAAAAGGAAAAAGAAAATCAAAAAAAAAGGAAAAAGAAAATCAAAAAAAAAAGGAAAAAGAAAATCAAGAAAAAAAGGAAAAAGAAAATAAAGAAAAAAAGGAAAAAGAAAATAAAGAAAAAAAGGAAAAAGAAAATAAAGAAAAAAAGGAAAAAGAAAAGAAAAAAAAAGAAAAAGAAAATAAAGGAAAAAAAGGAAAAAGGAAAAAAAGGAAAAAAAAATAAAGAAAAAAAAGGAAAATAAAGAAAAAAAGGAAAAGAAAAAAAGGAAAAGAAAGAAAAGACAAGAAAAAGAGAAGAGAAAAGAAAAAAGAAAAAAGAGAAAAGAGAAAACAAGGAAAAAGGAAATAAAGGAAATAAAGAAAAAAGGAAAAAGAAAATAAAGGAAAACAGGAAAAAGAAAATAAAGGAAAAAAGGAAAAAGAAAATAAAGAAAAAAGGAAAAAGAAAATAAAGAAAAAAGGAAAAAGAAAATAAAGAAAAAAAGGAAAAAGAAAATAAAGAAAAAAAGGAAAAAGAAAATTAAGTAAAAAAAGGAAAAAGAAAATAAAGGAAAAAAAGGAAATAGAAAAAAAGAAAAAAAAGGAAAAAGAAAAAAAGAAAAAGGAAAATAAAGAAAAAAAGGAAAAAAGAAAATAAAGGATAAAAGGAAAAAGAAAATAAAGAAAAAAAAACGAAAAAGAAAAAAGAAAAAAAGGAAAAAGAAAAAAGAAAAAAAAGGAAAATAAAGAAAAAAAGGAAAAAGAAAATAAAGAAAAAAAAAGGAAAAAAGAAAAGAAAAAAAGGAAAAAAGAAAATAAAGAAAAAAAAAGGAAAAAAGAAAAGAAAAAAAAGGAAAAAAGAAAATAAAGAAAAAAAAGGAAAAAGAAAAAAGAAAAAAAAAGGAAAATAAAGAAAAAAAGGAAAAAGAAAATAAAGAAAAAAAAGGAAAAAGAAAATAAAGGAAAAAAGGAAAAATAAAATAAAGGAAAAAAGGAAAATAAAGAAAAAAAGGAAAAGAAAAAAGAAAAGAAAAAAGAAAAAAGGAAAAAAGAAAAAAGGAAAAAAGAGAAAAGAGAAAAGAGAAAAAAGAGAAAAAAAGGAAAAAGGAAAGAAAAAGGAAAAAGAAAAGAAAAAAAGGAAAATAAAGAAAAAAGGAAAAAGAAAATAAAAAAGGAAAAAGAAAATAAAAAAGGAAAAAGAAAATAAAAAAGGAAAAAGAAAATAAAAAAGGAAAAAGAAAATAAAAAAGGAAAAAGAAAATAAAAAAGGAAAAAGAAAATAAAAAAGGAAAAAGAAAATAAAAAAGGAAAAAGAAAATAAAAAAGGAAAAAGAAAATAAAAAAGGAAAAAGAAAATAAAAAAGGAAAAAGAAAATAAAAAAGGAAAAAGAAAATAAAAAAGGAAAAAGAAAATAAAAAAGGAAAAAGAAAATAAAAAAGGAAAAAGAAAATAAAAAAGGAAAAAGAAAATAAAAAAGGAAAAAGAAAATAAAAAAGGAAAAAGAAAATAAAAAAGGAAAAAGAAAATAAAAAAGGAAAAAGAAAATAAAAAAGGAAAAAGAAAATAAAAAAGGAAAAAGAAAATAAAAAAGGAAAAAGAAAATAAAAAAGGAAAAAGAAAATAAAAAGGAAAAAGAAAATAAAGAAAAAAAAGGAAAAAGAAAATAAAGAAAAAAAAGGAAAAAGAAAAAGAAAAAAAGGAAAAAGAAAATAAAGAAAAAAAAGGAAAAAGAAAATAAAGAAAAAAAAGGAAAAAGAAAATAAAGAAAAAAAAGGAAAAAGAAAATTTCCCACGATATTCAACACCATTTTTGTATGAAGGTTATTCATATCAACCAGCAAAAATAGATATTTTAAAAGCTTTCTTTTTATGCCTTTATGTCAGATTCCCACATTAAAAATCCATTGGCCCTTTCGTGTTATATAACAGAAAACGGACATCGGCAATGGCTGCATCTCGTGCTAAAATGCATTCATGCTAAAATAATAAAGGAATAAAATTGTACAAAAAGTAAATGTTACTTTTTTTTTCTTTCTTTTTCTTTGATAGAAAAAGTAATCTAAATATCTCACTAGCAGAGAGGTGAGTGGGCGCCTGCTTTGTCCGGGCGTAAAATACGCTTAAATATGATATTTTAATTTGTCCAGATTTCGTAAATATTATTATGGAGTCGTGATTTCAAAAGTTTAAAAAATAAAATTAATAAAAGTATCTAGGTGCCATCAGCTAAAACTGAAACCGAAACCAAATTACCGAATATAATCTTAATATTTTACGAGCGTGGGGTGGGGGTGGGGGGTTTTGCTCGGGCATAAAATATGCTTAAATATGATATTTTAATTTATCGAGATGTCGTATATATTATTATAGAGTTATGATTTCAAAAGTAAAAAAAGAAAAAATATTTAGGTGCCATCAGCTAGAATCGAAACCAAATCTGTAGCATTCGAAGTTGGTGACGTTACCACTGTACCAACGTGACATGCACATAAACCGATTAAAAATTAAAAATAAACTAAGATAGATGTACAAAACGTTTAACGATTTTTTTTTTGCAATTTTGATCCAATTTTGACCCCTTATAAAAACTTTTTTAACCGGCTAAAAACCCATGAAAGAACAGACCATAAAAAAAGCCAATCATTTGAGGTCCCTAGTGCCGTTTTGCAACTTTTAGTTTCCGAAGAGATAGAGTTTGAAAATATGGAAACAGACAGACACATAGCCGTTTATATATCTTATTTGTAACACGCTTTTATAAAGTTATATATATAATATATATATATATATATATATATTAGCATACGTCTCTACACACAACACAAACAACCCAGAACTATTCACACAGATAACAAAAAACCTTATCCTCCTCAATCAGAACGACAAACTAAACAACATACTTAAAGCAACAAAAATAATAAAAAGCAAACGCCAACCCAAAAACTTAAAACACATCCTAACTTCCTCAAAACTCGTCCCACATACTACAAAAGGAGTTACAAAATGCAACAAACCGCGATGTGGAGTATGTGACATAATAATAGAAGGAAACACATACACATTCAAAAAACCAACACAAACATTCAAAATAAAAAAAAGGATCTAAATTGCACCTCTAGAAATGTAGTATATGCACTAAGATGCACAGCATGCAACAAATCCTACATAGGCGCTACCAAAAATTTCAGCAATAGAGTGGTCTTACATAAGAGCAACATCAAAATAACAGATACCTCTATGTTTCAAAACACGTACACACATGCAGTGGAAACAGCTTCAAAATAATGCCAATCTTCTAAACAGACAATTATTTTTATTTACTTACACAGGAAAAAAACTTCATCACAAGATTCACTCCTGAACTGAACAGAGCCTAATATCAACACACAAAAACATGAAATGCAAGACACTCGCATGCACATCCATATACATATACACACCCACACATAAATCAGAACCGACACATTAAAACACGCGCGTACATACAACCACACACAAACATAACACCCCTATCTCCAATACAACACACTGAACAATACCAACCCTACTTAACCTCAAAACCAACAACACTAGAAAACACCTAGAACCATAGTATAATATCTGTTCCAACACCTCGCTTCCACCACACTGTAAGGATTAAAATACCCATCTCGAGCACAATATTATTAGAGAGGTCGTTTATGAATATTAAGAATAATAGTGGTTCAACGATCGATCCCTGAGGCACTTCTGCATTAATGTTATGCTGCTTGGATGTATGTCCATCAAGGACAACCTGGATGGTCCTATTCTCTAAGAAGGTCAAATTATATTTAGTATATGTCTAGTTATACTGTATGATTTAATTTTCATTAGCAACCCTTGAGTTATTTGTGCAATGGGGCTTACAACACTAGAACAATATGTAGCGACGACAACACATACCAGGAGGAGTTGGTAAACTTAATAAACCTCGAACGAAATGACTACCCTGAGAGCGTTACATCGGCTCCGGAAAACCTTGAGCAAACACCAAAGGACAATACTCAAAAACTTGCCATGGTGTGCACACCATACATATAGGACCTGTCCAAAATTTTTTTTTTAAATATGCAGTCCATATGACATCAAAACAATATTCAAAATTGATTCAACTCTCAAAAAACACCTAGTACGAGTCAAGCTCCTGACCAATAGTCTCATGACAAAAAATTGTATATATGGGATTCCATGCAGATGTGTAAAAATATACAAAGAGGAGACCAG
Organism: Euprymna scolopes; assembly: GCF_053919585.1. NCBI lineage: Eukaryota > Metazoa > Mollusca > Cephalopoda > Sepiida > Sepiolidae > Euprymna > Euprymna scolopes. The sequence goes on from NC_136526.1 coordinate 7,973,818, forward strand.
TTATCCTTTAATGGTAAGGCTGGAAGAACACCGTAAAGCTGTGACACTGAGAGAGGTCGAAGACCTGATCATAGATGGAAAGAAAAAAGAACACGCTTCCCTCTGTGGAACGAGGTCAAAATAATTGATAGGGATGCAAGGTGAAGAGTCAGACGACTGAAGGAGGCAGCATATATACTAAAAAAAGAAAGCATTTGGGAGCGTCTAATTGAAGAAAAAAAAACAAAAAAAACATCGTACACCCATAAAATTTTGGTGATGGAAGGGAGATAATCCCCTGTCGATATTTATTAGAGTTGCCTCCCCTTTGTCAACCAATTTTTCACAAATACAAAACAATAACCACGAAATAGAGACACCTCCTTTCCTGCTGACCGCTTCCCTGGCTGTACTGATATGCAGAAATTTAAATGTAACATAAACAAATATCTTGTTAATCTTTCCTAGACATGGCCCTAAATAGTAGCCCTCTTACATCCAAGTGGCGATATGCTTTGTAAGGGGTGAACATGAGTAAAAAAAAAAAAAAAAAAAAAAGAGACTAACTCAAAGAATACGAAAATATCTATAGAGCCAAACAACAACCAATTATCCCTAGGACGATCGAAGGCCAATCCGGTCGAAATAACATTCAAGATGAAAAACTGTAAAAAAAAAAAAAAAAAAGACGATTTCACCTACATTGTCAGGATTTATTTTTGCTCCAGATTGCTATGTCGTGGAACAAGCTGTCTGAAGTCTACAGAAGTCTGAACAGTTCAGTTCAAGGCGGCATTGGATTTATCGTAACCACTGATTTTTGGATTATTACCTTTTTCATAACTTGGTTTTATTGTACTAATATTTTTTGTTAATGTATTCAATTAAATAAAAAAATTTAAAAAAACGAAGAAATACTAGAAATCATACTCCCCTTTGTTAACCAATTTTTTTTACAAATACGAAACAATAACCAATAAATAGAGACTAACTTAAAGAATACAAAAATATCTACAGAGCCAGTAACTTTTCTCTTTTCTTTTCCAAACAGCAACCAACATGCTTGAAGACGGTCAAAGGAGGAAAATGCGACTCAAACATTACACAAATAACACTCAAGATGAGGACAATAGCTTGATCAATACAAATAATAGAAAAAAATCAGCCCTCATCTAAAAAATTCAGAACTTTAAGAGGGGTGTAATTTGATTAAAGATTTGTATGTAAATTTGTGTACAGACGAGTCATCGAAGACTATCAACAATGCAAGAAGTTAAAATATGTCAAACTTCAGTTTTAAGGTATATCTGATCTTCGGAATTAAAATTTTTTTAGTATTGTCAAAAAGCTCTGTCTGAAATATTTGAAGAACTATATTTTTTTTTAAGTGAAAAAAAAAAAATGTCCCAAATAAATACAGAATTTCAGTGACATTATTAAGTTGCGTGTATGTGTGTAGACGTAACGGTAGGTGAGGCTTTTTCAAAAACTTTTCCTATTTTAAGTAAGAGTCGGCCAAATTTCACCGACTTTGGATTCCACATCGTTGGTGTCAACTCAATCCATGTGTAATTACCCACTTATCTAATCACAAGACTATTTTTCTTTCAACATAAAAAGCAGACGAGAGGACGGAACACTGTATTATTTAAGACTGTTGTAAGAAAAGAAACTAAAAAAAAAAAAGCGAAGAAAATAAATAAGAAATAAAGAAAATTTTAAAAAAAACGAAATAAAACTGTAATTTGTTTGTTGCTAAAGAGTGTTCGTCTTAAGATGAAAAGAAAAGAAGAAAAAAAAAAAGAAAGAAAGAAATACTACTTTGCAGTTCTGACTATTTTTAAAGAACGACCTCCCCATAAAGATTTCGATCATGTGACCACCCTCCACCGCCCGGCCTTCCTTTGTCAACTGAACTTGCTCTTAACTCTTCCACATCTAATAACCCCAAATCACTCACCATTCTTTCAGTGTGACCCTACCATCAGAGTTTGCTCTTCTTCACACATATGCCGTACCTATGAGAGTACTAGTAGATTGCCGCTTGAGATAGTCACTGCACCAACAACGGATCAGTTTGAGACAAAGTTAGACAGGTGCTCGATGCCTTCGTTTAGTCTTGAAACCATTTTTGTCTTACTAACCAAATTAACCAACTAAGATATTTAACAGAATGTTCCCAGTTTTTGTTAAAAAAAAAAATTAAAAAAAAAAAAGTGTATATCTGTATTTAAATGTAGATCTATAATATAAAGCTGAACGTCTGTGTATGTGTGTGTGTCTGGTCACGAATAGGCTCCTATATGGTTGACTATTATAGAAAACTGATCACATATAATGAAAGATATATCGAGACACAGGAATGGGTATGTTTGATCTGGCACAATGATGATTCATTAAAATTGTGGGGTCTGCGTATGCGCCTGGTCCACAAAGTATGGAAATAAAAAATATAAAAATTTAAAAAAAACGTTTACAAGTGTTTTTGATATAGATGTACATAAGAATACTTTGATAAGTATGTTTTAACTTAAATAGGGATGGTATAATAAAATTGTGGGGTCTGCATTCGTGCCTGGCCTCCATAGAATGGAAATAGGCACAAACTTTAATAAGACTTTTCATATCTATCTGCGTAAGTATACTTTGATAATTATGTTTCAGTTCGAAGAAATATGGTATAATAAAATTATGGAGTGTTCGTTCGCGCCTTACCTCCATAAAATGGAAATATGTCACAAAGTTGAACAAGTTTTTTTTTAATATAGATCCACAGAATATTGTGATAAGTGTTTCAGTGTGAACAGGAATGGTATAATAAATTATGGGGTTTATCTATTTTGCTTTTACTTTCATCATATTCTGCTTTGGTTTTGATACCCTCAAATTCGAAGCTATCTCTTTACAACCCTTCCTTTTCATAACCTATCATACTTTCATAAATCAGAGTACATTTTCTGTAGGCTGTTTTTGAACCCAGTCAACGACGGGTACTTTTTCTAGTATATATACTAGCTACTAGCATTTCAGCCCAGCGTTGCCCGGGTGTTTGGAGGTGTATGTTGGTTGAGCAAAAAAATAAAATAAATTTAAAAAAAGCAATCAATTTTTGTAAATTTGACCCCTATTATATATATATACGCCGAATTTTTGGCTGAAAACGGAGTACAAAGATTTTCCCAAATCTTAATACTCTGTATACCAAATTTCAAGTCTGTAGACTGAAAACTGACAACAGAGTTATTTAGTAGGGAAATGTACACACACACAGATACACACACACATTCACTCTTATAGATATATATATATATATACTAGCATGGGTACCCGACGTTGCCCGGTTGTTTGGAGGTGAATGTTGAGTAAAAAAAAAAAAAAAAAAAAAAAAAAGCGGTCAATTTTTTAAACTTTGACCACATATTACGACTCCTTAAAATTTATTGTTTTGGGCTCAAATCAAGTTAAGTTAGATCCATGCCCAAGGAACCTATATCTAAAATTTCAAGTGTTTAGATCCAAAATTGTCTGAGGAGTTTGGTAGAGTTCTCAAGGGTCAAATCGTTGAACTTTGACCCCTTAACAGCCAAATTTCTGGCCGAAAACCGATCAAAGATTTTCCCAAATCTCAGTACCTTGTATATCAAATTTCGAGTCTGTAGACTAAAAATTGACATTCACTTTTATAGATATAGATAGATATTTCATCCATTTGTTGACAGTACTTCATCGTCATAATGGTTTTACCTGCATTCAAAAAAACTAATGAGAAGACATGTTACAGACCACCAAACAGTCAGCACAACCTTGTTACAGACCACCTTCTTTTGATGCAACTCTGATTTTAAAAAGTGTCATGGAGCTCTATCGGAATCTAACCACTGATCTGATGTTGCCGTAAAGAACAGTTTTTATCGCAAGTCACAACCTGGTTGAGAAATGGGTTGTTCTTGTGTAATGTACCGATTTACAATGTCTCCCCACGGGACAGAGTTAGACACCAGGGTCGTTTTTTTACGTGGAGAAAAGGTACAAAAATAAAAATTGTCTCAGTCGTGAAGGATTTCTCCTCCACTGAAAGAGAACGAGAAATGGAAGTGTCGCATCTGAAGAACAGCTTGTGTAATGTAAAAGAAGAGATGATACTTTTGGTTGTCGTTGAATTCGTAAGGCACCCATTTATCAAAGTTTTGTTTTTACCAATCTCTCTCAAGTGGTTAGAAATCGTCGTATACGTTACATCTAATTCAGAAGCAAGTTCGTGCATGGATTGGCTGCGATTAAGGCTCTCAATTGATAGTTGTCAACATCCGATGGCCAACCACTACGCTCATCATCAAGACTCATCACTGCGAGGAAATTTCTTAAGCCACCATTGTGCTACGTAGATATTGCAAGTTGTTTCAGCAGCTTTTCGGACTAGTTTGAATCGAAAGAAAAATTATGACAATTGGCTTTTTCTTTCACCTTTATTCAACATTCTGTAGACATAATTGTTTTGAAACGATTGTCATTTAAACGATTAGATAGAGCGAAAAACACTCTTTAAAATTATTTTTACCAGATGGTCACCACTTATCAAGGCCCGGAAGCCACTCAGGGATAAGGGTTATTGCATGTACAGTACGTTAGTGTGGGGATTTAATGAAAGTGTCTACTTGAGGGGGCGGTTCATCAGGAATTTGTTTACGTTGGACTGGAAGGCATCCAGGTTGTAGTCAGGTGGGAAGCAGGCAGACGGAACAGAGTTCCACAGGCGTGCAGTTCTAAGAAAGAAGCTTTGTTCATGGAATCTACATTTTGATTTAGGCACAGATAAAGAGTGGGGAAAATTTTTGACAGTGGTTTCAGCTAGACGGGTGTTTTTCATAAAAGATTGGCGAAGGGGGGACCAGAGATTGGAGCTCAGACGAGCACCTGCCATAGAAATAACGATAAAACAAAGATAGGCTCGCAACGTCTCTTCTGTGAGTTGGTTGGTTGTTTTTGTTTTACGGCATATCAACCCTTTTCGGGTTATTTAATGCCGAATCCAAAGATTTTGAAGAAAAATTTTTTTAATAGAATATATTTGTTGTTTTCACGTCGGTTTCTATTCAACCCATAGTTGGGACCCTAACAGGTACTACCAGTCTGGGTCAGAGTGGACCTGGGAGCAATGGTAATTAAAGGGTGGCTCCACACTCCCCAAAGCCAACAAGCTGGGGCCTCACCACTGGATATAGTTTAAGGTCATATCCAGGACCCCCATTGAGGGATTTTACCCTCTGCAGGGGGGCAGTCGGCATATTCTAATGCCCCACCGACAGGGCCCTCTTCTGTGGGAGAGAGGTTGCAGGGAAGAGAAAAGGGCATCCCCCACTAAGCCACAAAGTCTATTTTGAACTCTGTCAAGGCAAGGATATATAAAGTAAAGGTATTATAACGAAAACTTATTTGAAATCGAAATCAAAATAAAAATTCTGCGAAAGCTTTCTTCTCAACCTAAAAAAGAACTATTTTGGCTGCTTTATTTAGCTCTTCCATCTCTTTTATTATAGAAACGAGTTCTTTCTTTTTAAGAATTCTGCAAAGAATTGCATGCAACGCTTAAAGATTATTTACTTTGATTGGCGTAAGATGATAATTCTGCCACAGGAATGATCTCTTTAGCTCTAAAGTTGGATTATCGTTTGGATTTGAGCTTATTATGGAGAGACGTGTTGGGATTATCTGCAATTAAGATCACGAGTCCTAATCGATGCTGCATCAGTTTTTGACATACTTAGAGATTACAAGGAATTATCATATTAGCACAAAATCATGCAATACAGTTTTTTTTCTTCTCTAATAGCAGCCTATATTCTATTACAATTTTAATACAGGGTCTGTACAAATTTTCAATGTCCCTTTTAAAGGACTTTTTAAGGACTAAGTTTTTAAGTTTTTCAAAGCCTTCTTTTGACAAAATTCAAGATTTAAAACAAAACTATATATATGAAATCTGGATAAATTAAAATATCATTAAAGCATGCAAAGAGCCCCCCCCCCAGTACCACATTTTATATATTTATATATATATATATATATATATATATATATATATACATACATACAGTAAACTGCAAGCAGCCACAAACAACTTTAGATCTTTATTTGCATATTTATTTTACAAACAGCTTCTAATGAATTAACTTTTTCCTACCATTGTTCCTTAAATGGAACGGCATTTTTGAGTTGTAGAATTCATAGTAATTGTCTGTATTTTTGAGATGAGGTGTTTTCATTGATTGAGATTGTCGGACTGACTTCCTCATCTTGTTTGTTAACGTCACAACGTTTCGGCCGAAATAATAATAAACGGTTGGGTTCGAGACTCCTAACAAACGGTTCCCCAGTTCGATGCAAAACACCTGATGAAGGCCGGAGGGCAAAACGGCCGAAACGTTGTGACGTTAACAAACAAGATGAGGAAGTCAGTCCGACAATCTCAATCAATGTAGAATTCATAATTTTGTACAAATCTGAGTTGTATTACATATTTACATTAAACCAATTTGAGTTGTATCACATATTTACATTAAACCAATTTGAGTTGTATCACATATTTACATTAAACCAATTTGAGTTGTATTACATATTCACATTAAACCAATTTGAGTTGTATCACATATTTACATTAAACCAATTTGAGTTGTATCACATATTTACATTAAACCATTTTGAGTTGTATCACATATTTACATTAAACCAATTTGAGTTGTATCACATATTTACATTAAACCATTTTGAGTTGTATCACATATTTACATTAAACCAATTTGAGTTGTATCACATATTTACATTAAACCAATTTGAGTTGTATCACATATTTACATTAAACCAATTTGAGTTGTATTACATATTTACATTAAACCAATTTGAGTTGTATCACATATTTACATTAAACCAATTTGAGTTGTATCACATATTTACATTAAACCAATTTGAGTTGTATCACATATTTACATTAAACCATTTTGAGTTGTATTACATATTTACATTAAACCAATTTGAGTTGTATCACATATTTACATTAAACCATTTTGAGTTGTATCACATATTTACATTAAACCATTTTGAGTTGTATCACATATTTACATTAAACCAATTTGAGTTGTATCACATATTTACATTAAACCAATTTGAGTTGTATCACATATTTACATTAAACCATTTTGAGTTGTATCACATATTTACATTAAACCATTTTGAGTTGTATTACATATTTACATTAAACCAATTTGAGTTGTATCACATATTTACATTAAACCATTTTGAGTTGTATCACATATTTACATTAAACCATTTTGAGTTGTATCACATATTTACATTAAACCATTTTGAGTTGTATTACATATTTACATTAAACCAATTTGAGTTGTATCACATATTTACATTAAACCATTTTGAGTTGTATCACATATTTACATTAAACCATTTTGAGTTGTATTACATATTTACATTAAACCAATTTGAGTTGTATCACATATTTACATTAAACCATTTTGAGTTGTATTACATATTTACATTAAACCAATTTGAGTTGTATCACATATTTACATTAAACCAATTTGAGTTGTATCACATATTTACATTAAACCAATTTGAGTTGTATCACATATTTACATTAAACCAATTTGAGTTGTATCACATATTTACATTAAACCAATTTGAGTTGTATCACATATTTACATTAAACCATTTTGAGTTGTATCACATATTTACATTAAACCAATTTGAGTTGTATCACATATTTACATTAAACCATTTTGAGTTGTATTACATATTTACATTAAACCAATTTGAGTTGTATCACATATTTACATTAAACCATTTTGAGTTGTATTACATATTTACATTAAACCAATTTGAGTTGTATCACATATTTACATTAAACCATTTTGAGTTGTATTACATATTTACATTAAACCAATTTGAGTTGTATCACATATTTACATTAAACCAATTTGAGTTGTATCACATATTTACATTAAACCATTTTGAGTTGTATCACATATTTACATTAAACCATTTTGAGTTGTATCACATATTTACATTAAACCATTTTGAGTTGTATTACATATTTACATTAAACCAATTTGAGTTGTATAACATATTCACATTAAACCGATTTGAGTTGTATCACATATTCACATTAAACCAATTTGAGTTGTATCACATATTTACATTAAACCAATTTGAGTTGTATTACATATTTACATTAAACCAATTTGAGTTGTATTACATATTTACATTAAACCAATTTGAGTTGTATCACATATTCACATTAAACCAATTTGAGTTGTATCACATATTCACACTAAACTAATCCAAAATTTGTTTCCGGAGTTTACATATAAGCTTCACACAGGCTACGTTTCATCGTGTCATTTTTTTTTTTTTTCAGTGTTGTCTTATGAAAAGAAATACTTGAATATCTGCAGAAATGTGGGGAGGGTTACTTCTGTGATACACTGTAAGCTAATAAAAGAATATAATAAATTTATAATGTCAAACATTAGTACTAATAACTCTTCCCCTCCTCGACTAGAGCTTTGGATAAAACAAAACTTGTATAAGAGTTTAAATTCCTATTGAGTGTCTGACAGTGAAATAAGAATATAAATAGATTAACTATGCGTCTTTCTGAAAACAATATCATTGCTAAACATCTAACTAAGCAACATGCCCCTGCCTTCTTGAAAAGAAGACATGATTCCATTTCCGTTTGTTGCAGACCATCTACTAGTTGGCCAGTTGTGTACAATTCCCAAGACGAATAGGAGCCTTCTATCATGTTTGAAAGTGACACAAGGTTCAATGAGTATGACTGGAGATGTGCAACTGTACAATTCATGCTCTCTATTGATGCAAGTTATGACAACAGGACCATTGCCAGCACCCTCAAAATGCATCACTGGATTGTCACGAATAACATGGACATGCCCAGGATGATGAAAACAAAGTTTCCGGCTACGGTTATGGTCTTTAGTGTGGTTTCAAGTGAGGGCCACATCATGCCACCTCACATCTTTCAAAATGACTTGAAAGTCAACACCGAAGTGTACCTTGATGTATTGAAGTGTGGTGATCCCCTGGTGCAATCAGGTGGCTGCTAGCAAATCCTGGGTGTGGCAGCAGGACTCAGCACCAACCCACAAGTCTAAAGAGACCAAGGCTTGACTTTAGAAGAAGTACTACGACTTTGTACCCGTCTCTCCCTGCCCATCTCCTCCCCTAACCCGACTATTTCGTTTAGTCATACATCGAGAACATCACCAACGTGACCTCTAACACCAAAGCCAGCCTGTTTGCCGCCATCCACCGAGTATTCGTCAAGCTTCTGCCGGCGCTTATGAAAGAGGCATGTTCCCAGTTCTGGACCCGTACTGAGGCGGTGATTGAGGCTGAAAGCGGCTACATAGAATAGAGGTCAGCTCTACTAATCGAGTTACCTGAATTGATTTTTTCACTAAAATGTTTTAAAATAAAGTTGTTTTATTTTCTTTAGGGCGATAACTTTATCGTTCCACCCGGTGGTAGACAACACATCTATTCTTGAACAATTCACTAACAAACAAACTTCATATACTAGATTAAAATTAATTAAAACCAATATTAATCAAATAGATTAAAATTAATTAAAACCAATATTAATCAAACAGATTAAAATTAATTAAGACCAATATTAATCAAACAGATTAAAATTAATTAAAACCAATATTAATCAAACAGATTAAAATTAATTAAAACCAATATTAATCAAATAGATTAAAATTAAAACCAATATTACTCAAATAGATTAAAATTAAAACCAATATTACTCAAATAGATTAAAATTAAAACCAATATTACTCAAATAGATTAAAATTAAAACCAATATTACTCAAATAGATTAAAATTAAAACCAATATTACTCAAATAGATTAAAATTAAAACCAATATTACTCAAATAGATTAAAATTAAAACCAATATTACTCAAATAGATTAAAATTAAAACCAATATTACTCAAATAGATTAAAATTAAAACCAATATTAATCAAATAGATTAAAATTAAAACCAATATTAATCAAATAGATTAAAATTAAAACCAATATTAATCAAATAGACTAAAATTAAAACCAATATTAATCAAACAGATTAAAATTAATTAAAACCAATATTAATCAAATAGATTAAAATTAAAACCAATATTAATCAAATAGATTAAAATTAAAACCAATATTAATCAAATAGATTAAAATTAAAACCAATATTACTCAAATAGATTAAAATTAAAACCAATATTACTCAAATAGATTAAAATTAAAACCAATATTACTCAAATAGATTAAAATTAAAACCAATATTAATCAAATAGATTAAAATTAAAACCAATATTAATCAAACAGATTAAAATTAATTAAAACCAATATTAATCAAACAGATTAAAATTAAAACCAATATTAATCAAATAGATTAAAATTAATTAAAACCAATATTAATCAAATAGATTAAAATTAATTAAAACCAATATTAATCAAATAGATTAAAATTAATTAAAACCAATATTAATCAAACAGATTAAAATTAATTAAAACCAATATTAATCAAATAGATTAAAATTAAAACCAATATTACTCAAATAGATTAAAATTAAAACCAATATTACTCAAATAGATTAAAATTAAAACCAATATTACTCAAATAGATTAAAATTAAAACCAATATTACTCAAATAGATTAAAATTAAAACCAATATTACTCAAATAGATTAAAATTAAAACCAATATTACTCAAATAGATTAAAATTAAAACCAATATTACTCAAATAGATTAAAATTAAAACCAATATTACTCAAATAGATTAAAATTAAAACCAATATTACTCAAATAGATTAAAATTAAAACCAATATTACTCAAATAGATTAAAATTAAAACCAATATTAATCAAATAGATTAAAATTAAAACCAATATTAATCAAATAGACTAAAATTAAAACCAATATTAATCAAACAGATTAAAATTAAAACCAATATTACTCAAATAGATTAAAATTAAAACCAATATTACTCAAATAGATTAAAATTAAAACCAATATTACTCAAATAGATTAAAATTAAAACCAATATTAATCAAATAGATTAAAATTAAAACCAATATTAATCAAACAGATTAAAATTAATTAAAACCAATATTAATCAAACAGATTAAAATTAATTAAAACCAATATTAATCAAATAGATTAAAATTAATTTAAACCAATATTAATCAAATAGATTAAAATTAATTAAAACCAATATTAATCAAACAGATTAAAATTAATTAAAACCAATATTAATCAAATAGATTAAAATTAAAACCAATATTACTCAAATAGATTAAAATTAAAACCAATATTACTCAAATAGATTAAAATTAAAACCAATATTAATCAAATAGATTAAAATTAAAACCAATATTAATCAAATAGACTAAAATTAAAACCAATATTAATCAAACAGATTAAAATTAAAACCAATATTAATCAAATAGATTAAAATTAAAACCAATATTACTCAAATAGATTAAAATTAAAACCAATATTAATCAAATAGATTAAAATTAAAACCAATATTAATCAAATAGATTAAAATTAAAACCAATATTAATCAAATAGATTAAAATTCTACGGCAACACATCAAAGGCTGACAGTCGATTTAAATTCTTTTTTCTACGCACATCTTTTCCTTGCCCCTATTTGTGAATTAGTCCACGGATTTCTGCCTTTTGGATTACTTTGGACCATCTTCCAATTACGCGATTCCCCTGGATTTTACTTGTAGAAATCCAAACTTAACCAACTTTTTTGGATTTGGATTTTTGGATTTTACCGTTATTGGATCTTTTACCCTTCACCATTCTATCCATTCACGTGAAATCACCTTTTTCTTCACCCTATTCCCTCTGCTTCACTATTTATTACCAAGTAAGATCTATGATTTACTTGTAGTTTCATTAAATACTTTTGCAAGCAAAATCCGATTCCGCATTTTGCTAAATCCTACCCACTGATAAGAAGGAAAGTATTTCTTCGAAACTCCGTGGATTAAGAACTATCCACTTATTTTGTGCTTCCTTTTTAAAAATTAAATATGTTTTTAACTCTTTTTCAAAGTGTTTTTTTAACATGTTTTATTAACTACTTGTTCTTATATATATATATATATATATATGACAAAATTCTATAATCCAAATTTCAAGATGTTTACCATCTTACAATTTATTCCTTTAAGTGCATTGACGTGCACAATTCTTGACAGCACCTGTTTCGTAGCGCAAAATCATTTATGTAAATTTTTTAATTTATTCTGCCCTCAAATCATTACAATGTTGAAATTATTTGTTCAGTCGTGGTCATTGAGAAAAGTGCGAACAGACGAACAGGGGGGGGGGAGGATTATTAGGTCTAAAAAAAAAAAATTGAATTTGAAAACACAACACACACACAGTGACATAATAGCAAGATTATGAGGTGGCACAGTAAATTTATTTTCAATTGAATTTTGTTGAAATCGAACAAACATGATATAGTAGTGAGATTTAACTGTATTTAAAGAATTTTCTATATCATTTAATGAAACATACCTTAAAAGAATGCTGCCTAAATAGAGTAAAAAAAAAAAAAAAACGCTTTTACCAAAAAAAAAATAATTCACCTGTAGAAATGTGGTTAACCCTTTATGACCTGGTTGAACTAATTCGTTCAGTTGTAAATAAATGAATACACCAGCATAAACAAAGTAGGGATTGATTCAAACACGCCTTGTACGTATTAGTTCAGTATCTGGTTAGATGCCAGATCCCTCCAGATTGCAACTGTCCATTGCTTACATTCAGTATGCCACCATTTGTCTCAGAGAGTGGAGAATTTCGTTTGTTGTCATAAACATTTTTTTCAAGCACTATGGATAATAATCAAGGTAAGTTTATGAAATGTAAAAATTCTCAGTGGTAGTTTTAACTATTGAACTTCATAATTTTTCCAGTTTGAAGACAATCATAGTATCATTACCCTTAAAACTAACTAAAATTAGCAATAAATATATTTTTAATCATCTACATCATAATTCAGGTCATAAAGGGTTAATGTATAAGAAAAAAAAAATTAAAAAGGTGGCGATACTTTTTTTCTTTTGTTAGTTTTCCAGCAAGATCTTTTTTTTTTTTAATTTGAAAAATAAATTAATTTTTAAGTCAAAACAAAACGTTTTTCCCCAAAAATAATACACCTGTAGAAATGTGGGTAATATACAAGTAAAAACAAATCAAAGAAGATATTTTTTTACTTACAACTTCAAATGCAAAAATTCTCAGTGGAAGTTTAACTATTGAATTTCATAATTTTATGACTTGAATTATGATGTAGATGATTTAAAAAAATATTCATTATTAATTTTAATTAGTTTAAAGGTTAATGCTTCTATGGTTGTCTTCAAATTAATAATGAATATTTTTTAAATAATCTACATCATAATTCAGGTCATAAAATTATGAAATATTTTTTAATCACCTACATCATAATTCAGGTCATAAAATTATGAAATATTTTTTAATCACCTACATCATAATTCAGGTCATAAAATTGTGAAATATTTTTTAATCATCTACATCATAATTCAGACCATAAAATTAACAATAAATATTTTTTAATCATCTACATCATAATTAAGACCATAAAATTAACAATAAATATTTTTTAATCACCTACATCATAATTCAGGTCATAAAATTAACAATAAATATTTTTTAATCACCTACATCATAATTCAGGTCATAAAATTAACAATAAATATTTTTTAATCACCTACATCATAATTCAGGTCATAAAATTATGAAATATTTTTTAATCATCTACATCATAATTCAGACCATAAAATTAACAATAAATATTTTTTAAATCATCTACATCATAATTCAGACCATAAAATTAACAATAAATATTTTTTAATCATCTACATCATAATTCAGACCATAAAATTAACAATAAATATTTTTTAATCACCTACATCATAATTCAGATCATAAAATTAACAATAAATATTTTTTAATCATCTACATCATAATTCAGGTCATAAAATTAATAAATATTTTTTTAATCATCTACATCATAATTCAGACCATAAAATTAACAATAAATATTTTTTAATCACCTACATCATAATTCAGACCATAAAATTAACAATAAATATTTTTTAATCACCTACATCATAATTCAGGTCATAAAATTAACAATAAATATTTTTTAAATCATCTACATCATAATTCAGGTCATAAAATTAACAATAAATATTTTTTAATCACCTACATCATAATTCAGATCATAAAATTAACAATAAATATTTTTTTAATCATCTACATCATAATTCAGGTCATAAAATTAACAATAAATATTTTTTTAATCATCTACATCATAATTCAGGTCATAAAATTAACAATAAATATTTTTTTAATCATCTACATCATAATTCAGGTCATAAAATTAACAATAAATATTTTTTTAATCACCTACATCATAATTCAGGTCATAAAATTAACAATAAATATTTTTTAATCACCTACATCATAATTCAGGTCATAAAATTAACAATAAATATTTTTTAATCACCTACATCATAATTCAGGTCATAAAATTAACAATAAATATTTTTTTAATCATCTACATCATAATTCAGGTCATAAAATTAACAATAAATATTTTTTAATCACCTACATCATAATTCAGACCATAAAATTAACAATAAATATTTTTTAATCACCTACATCATAATTCAGGTCATAAAATTAACAATAAATATTTTTTAAATCATCTACATCATAATTCAGGTCATAAAATTAACAATAAATATTTTTTAATCACCTACATCATAATTCAGATCATAAAATTAACAATATTTTTTTAATCATCTACATCATAATTCAGGTCATAAAATTAACAATAAATATTTTTTAATCACCTACATCATAATTCAGATCATAAAATTAACAATAAATATTTTTTAATCACCTACATCATAATTCAGATCATAAAATTAACAATAAATATTTTTTAATCACCTACATCATAATTCAGATCATAAAATTAACAATAAATATTTTTTAAATCATCTACATCATAATTCAGGTCATAAAATTAACAATAAATATTTTTTTAATCACCTACATCATAATTCAGATCATAAAATTAACAATAAATATTTTTTAAATCATCTACATCATAATTCAGACCATAAAATTAACAATAAATATTTTTTAATCACCTACATCATAATTCAGATCATAAAATTAACAATAAATATTTTTTTAATCATCTACATCATAATTCAGGTCATAAAATTAACAATAAATATTTTTTAATCACCTACATCATAATTCAGACCATAAAATTAACAATAAATATTTTTTAAATCATCTACATCATAATTCAGGTCATAAAATTAACAATAAATATTTTTAATCACCTACATCATAATTCAGATCATAAAATTAACAATAAATATTTTTTTAATCATCTACATCATAATTCAGGTCATAAAGGGTTAAAAATGCGTTCCAGCGACACAAAATATGATTCAGGTGGTGAAGGGATTGCAACAATTCAAGCCTTAATGAATTTTTAACTGCTTTTACATGGACTGAAACTCCTTTGGCAGGGGAGATGTAGACATTTCTCATATTTTTGTTTATGTTTCATGCCTTGTTGGATGATCCGCATTCATGGGATTCCCTTAATCCTACATACATAAAAAAAAAAGTGACGGGAGTCAAGACCGAGCTTTCTCCAAAGAAAAGGTTCGATGTATGGACGGAATATATTTTAAAAGCTATTAATCAAGTGATGTTTTCTTAGTTTAACTAAAAACCACGGTTGAAACAATGGACTTCTATAATGTAAATGAATTCGGTCACACTGGGTAGCACGTTGCAGAAGCCAAAGATATATCAATAGTTAGAGATGGGCCAGGAATGAAGAGAAAGCAACACAGATGTAACTGACCCGCAGATATGAGCAAGAGTAACTTGTGAACACTCGTCAAGGAAAATAGGAACATTATGTGCTTTAAAAAAAAAAAAAAAAAAAAAAAAAAAAAACGGATACAAACATTGTACGGGGTGTTTTTTTTTTTTTTTTTTTTTTTTTTTTTTTTAGAGGCTACAAGCTTTAAATTGACAACTAATTTATTTAATTGCAGATTCTATGCTTATAAACCAGACACAATAGACCACTTGAAAGTAAACATTTCATGTGTTATTGCTAAAATACAGCCTAATTTAATGCATAGAGTTTGTGAAAATTGTGCAAGTAAAAAAAAAAAATTAAGGGTGACAATGCTTTTCTTTCTTTTATTAGTTTTCTAGCAAGATCTTTTCTCTTTAAAAAAAAAAAAAAAAAAAAAAAAAAAATTTTTAAGTCAAAACAAAACGCCCCCCCCCCCCAAAAAAAAATACACCTGTAGAAACGTGATAAACATAAGTAAAAAAACCAATGAAAGTAGATATTTTTTTTTTTTTACTTACCAGGTGCTGAGCAGTCTGCACAGACCTCAGCAGCTGTTCTTACTTTGCCTCTGGACATGTAAATATTTTTTGGTACAAATTCCCTCCTTGTTCCTGAAGATTTTCCAAAAGTCGAAATGGATGAAGGTTATTTGGAAATAGAAAAAGAATGAAAATACAGATTAATAGAAATTCACTTAAAAAAAAAAAAAAAAAAAAAAAAATTTTTTTTATAAAAAGCTAAAAAATTTTTTTAAATCCCTTTATTAAAAGGGGGAAAAAAAAAAAATTTGATCGCTTTATTAAAAGTTAAGTTTTCATAATCATTTTATTAAAATTTTAAATATTTTTTTTTTAAATTGCTTTATTAAAAAAAAAAAACTTTTTTTAATCGTTTTATTAAATGTTAAAAAAAAAAGAAAAATCTCATTACTATCGTAAGATAGTGGATATGAGTCAGTGAGAAAATAGCAGCAGCAGCAGCGAAGGATGGCTGGCTTGAGAAGATATTAGCAGCAGCAGTAACCGAATAAAATGCACATATGCAAATTAGGAAGAAAAAAAAAATGCTCCATGTCGTTAGGAGAAAAAAGTTGGCATAAAAAAAAAAAAAAATGGACATGTAAAATCGCAGGCAAGAAATGGCTGGCTACGGTCAGAGGAGAAAGTGTGCACCTGGCGAGATGGAGGATGACGAGAAACTTTTTTAAATGGTGTCGAGACGGGAGAGGGACAATAAATGTTTTTGTTAAAAAAGAAAAAATGCCGACCTGGATTTTTATTTATTTATTTCCAGTTTTATTTTTATGAATTACAAAAGGTAAAGTGTAACGGCCACGTTATACTGAGTTTCATCATAACACATTCTGTTAAAGTGCATTGCAGTGATGGGACAGAGGTTGGAGCTTGGCCGATAGTGCAGATGTAGATTTTAGATTCTTTTTTGAACCTCGTCTAAGAGTGCGTGAGGGAAAGGAACAGGAAATCATTATTTAATGAAAGAAAAATCGGTCGACCTAGACGAGAGGATCCAAAATGGCCGACCAGGACTGAGATATGACACGTGCCGTTGTTTCCTTAATAAATTATTTCAGTTAGGAAGAAATATCTCATGTATTAATAAATGTTAAATAATAATGAAACCTTACCAAAACAAAACGAAGTAAAAAAAAAAAAAATATCTGACAATTCATCGGCTCTAGCTGAAATAATTTATTAAGGAAACAACGGCTCGAGCTTATACTAATAAATAGCAACTTACACACAATTCATCGGCTCTAGCTGAAATAATTTATTAAGGAAACAACGGCTCGAGCTTATACTAATAAATAGCAACTTACACACAATTCATCGGCTCTAGCTGAAATAATTTATTAAGGAAACAACGGCTCGAGCTTATACTAATAAATAGCAACTTACACAAAATTCATCGGCTCTAGCTGAAATAATTTATTAAGGAAACAACGGCTCGAGCTTATACTAATAAATAGCAACTTACACACAATTCATCGGCTCTAGCTGAAATAATTTATTAAGGAAACAACGGCTCGAGCTTATACTAATAAATAGCAACTTACACAAAATTCATCGGCTCTAGCTGAAATAATTTATTAAGGAAACAACGGCTCGAGCTTATACTAATAAATAGCAACTTACACAAAATTCATCGGCTCTAGCTGAAATAATTTATTAAGGAAACAACGGCTCGAGCTTATACTAATAAATAGCAACTTACACACAATTCATCGGCTCTAGCTGAAATAATTTATTAAGGAAACAACGGCTCGAGCTTATACTAATAAATAGCAACTTACACAAAATTCATCGGCTCTAGCTGAAATAATTTATTAAGGAAACAACGGCTCGAGCTTATACTAATAAATAGCAACTTACACACAATTCATCGGCTCTAGCTGAAATAATTTATTAAGGAAACAACGGCTCGAGCTTATACTAATAAATAGCAACTTACACAAAATTCATCGGCTCTAGCTGAAATAATTTATTAAGGAAACAACGGCTCGAGCTTATACTAATAAATAGCAACTTACACAAAATTCATCGGCTCTAGCTGAAATAATTTATTAAGGAAACAACGGCTCGAGCTTATACTAATAAATAGCAACTTACACACAATTCATCGGCTCTAGCTGAAATAATTTATTAAGGAAACAACGGCTCGAGCTTATACTAATAAATAGCAACTTACACAAAATTCATCGGCTCTAGCTGAAATAATTTATTAAGGAAACAACGGCTCGAGCTTATACTAATAAATAGCAACTTACACACAATTCATCGGCTCTAGCTGAAATAATTTATTAAGGAAACAACGGCTCGAGCTTATACTAATAAATAGCAACTTACACACAAATAAATGTTAAATAATAATGAAACCTTACCAAAACAAAACGAAGTAAAAAAAAAAAAAAAATATCTGACAATTCATCGGCTCTAACTGAAATAATTTATTAAGGAAACAACGGCACGTGTCATATCTCAGTCCTGGTCGGCCATTTTGGATCCTCTCGTCTAGGTCGACCGAAAAATCATCTACTTCCCTATCCCTATCGTGAATACTTCTTTTTTTTTTTTTTTTTATGGAAATCGTTCCAGACAAGGCATGAAGCTATTTGATGTAAGGAGCTAAGAAAAAAAAAAAAAAAAAAAAAAAAAAAGAAAAAACAATACTACTTCAATCTCAAAAATTAACCAATGATAAGTGTGATGGATAGATTTTCAACTACAACAACTCTTCTCCCTTTGTCAGAAACATTGCTCACGGAATGTGAAAATGAAAATACGAAAGTGGTATCGAGGCGAGAGAGGGACAATAATAAATGTTTAAAAAAAAAAAAAAAAAAAAAATGCCGACCTGGATTTTTATTTATTTATTTCCAGTTTTATTTTTATGAATTACGAAAGTAAAGTGTAACGGCCACGTTACACTAGTATAGTTAGCCGGCGTTGTCCAGGAGCATGGATAACAAAATAGAAGAGTTAAAAAAATATGTACAGCATCTCTCTTTTAAAACGTCTATATCTTCTCTCTCTACTTTACTTTATGTCAGGGATCGCCAACTCATTTGATCCCGCGAGCCGGATTGTGTTATAACTACGGGCCGCAAGACAGAGGGAGGCAGGTTCCTATTTACTTGCCTCCCCACGAGGGCAGAGTTAGACACTAAGGTCGGTTTTTTATGCGTGTGTGGGGGGGTACAAAAATTAAAATTGTCTCAGTCGTGAAGGATTTCTCCACCAACTGAAAACAAAAAAGTGTACTGTAGTATCAGAACAGATACTACATTTTGATCTTGGCTTGCATGCTATGGCAGCCATTAAATGGTGAAGGCAGATTTTATAGACGTGTGAAAAAATGAATAAAATAAAAATATTAAATCTTCGAGCAAAATAAAATTTTGGGTTTGTATTACTGTAAACACAGATTCGAAAAAGTTGTCAAATAACAAATATATAACAAAAATGTTATCAAAGGCAAGATAAGTTACTTTTCTACCAAACTGGATATAATTTTCGTGTTTTTATTCAATTTAACATGTTTATTCAGCTCGAAAAGCATACAGTGTTTACCGATGTATTGGAAAATTCAAGATGGCGGCCGACTCTCTCTTTAACACATTAAGTTCGGGAAAAGGTGTTATAAATAATAAACTAGACAAAATACTATTAAAAACCACCGAATATATGTCAAGTTATGTCACGGTAACATATATTGAGCGAATTTCTAACAGTATTTTGTCTAGTTTATTATTTATTACACCTTTTTCCAAACTAACCGTGTTAAAGAGAAAATCGGCCGCTATCTTGAATTTTCCAATACATCGGTAAACACTGTATGCTTTTCGAGCTGAATAAACATGTTAAATTGAATAAAAACACGAAAATTATATCCAGTTTGGTAGAAAAGTAACTTATCTTGCCTTTGATAACATTTATTTGTTATATATGTTTTTTGACAACTTTTTCGAATCTATGTGTACAGTAATACAAACCCAAAATTTTTTTTTAAAAGTTTCGATAACGCCTCTATTATATCAAAGAACACAGTTTAAAAAAAAATTTAAGTATTCTGTATAACACAGATGGCGCCATTTTTTGTGCATTTCACTAAACTGTCGCCAGGTGGCGCTTTTCTCCATTCAAATTGTTTATTAATTAAAAAATTAAGACTATAATATATTGTTGACCTTTCAACAGGTGCCACAAAAAATAAAAATAAATAAAAGGTTTGTATTACTATACACAGATTCGAAAAAGTTGTCAAAAAACTAAACAAATATATAACAAATAAATGTTATCAAAGGCAAGATAAGTTACGTTTCTACCTAACTGGATATATTTTTAGTGTTTTTATTTAATGTAACATGCTTATACAGCTCCAAAAACAGTGTTTACCGATGTATTGTAAAATTTAAAATGGCACCGGACTCCCTGCTGAACATGGTAAGTTTGGGAAAATTAGTTAAAAATAAAAAAAATACTGTTAGAAACTCGCTCAATATATGTTACCGTGACATAGGCTGACATATATTCGGTGGGATTTTTTAACAGTATTTTGTATAGTTTTTTTTTTTAACTCATTTTCCCAAACTTACCGCGTTCAACAGAGTCCGGCGTCATTTTAAATTTTCTAATACATCGGTAAACACTATGTTTTGCGAGCCGAATAAACATGTTACATTGAATAAAAACACTAAAAAAAATTATCCAATTAGGTAGAAAAGTAACTTATCTTGCTTTTGATAACATTTGTTATATATATATATATATATATATATATATATATATATATATATATATATATTGACAACTTTTTCGAATCTATGTGTATAGTAACACAAACCCATAAATAAAACTTTTTTGTTACACTGACAATTTTGCTTTAATTCAAAAAAATGTTTCATTTAAATTATTATTAAATTGTTTTGTAAAAAAAAAAATAAATAAATAATCTAATTTGCTTTGATTCAAAAAATGTTTCAGGGGGGGGGAGGGTCCAATGTTGCTTTAATTAAAAAAAAATCTTTTCTTAAAATTATATTTTCTTACGCAGACTTCAATAAATGTTTTCTACAATCATATTTTGATACGTTTTTTTTTTATACATTAAATGTTTTGGTTTTCAAATATTTTTGTGTTTGAAAAAAAAAAAAAAAAAAAAAAAAAAAAAAAAAAAAAAAAAAGAAAAAGTTATTTATTTGCCGCTTACATCCGAGTGACTGTCGTTTAATTGTTACGGACTTCCATTTCTTGTAATAAATAATTTTACCAACAATTCTTCATAAGTTTCGGTTTCAATTTATAGCTGATGGCACTCAAGCCATCTATTTTTTTTTTTTTATATATATATATATAAATAATTTTACCAAGAATTCGGTACTCGTGCACTTATTGATCCGTGCTGAATTAACGTTATTTAGAAAGCCATTCTTAACACGGGGACGGGAGAGTGTTGTGGCATTGTTGTGTACCTATTCTGTACTTTCACCTAACAATAAAAACATATCGTAAAACTTTAATTAAACTTCAAAATACTATTTTAAAAATAGCGCGGATCAATAAGTGCACCAGCACCAAGAATTCTTTCTAAGTTTTGGTTTCGATTGAAGCTGATGCATCCAAGTCATATATATATATATATATATATATATATATATATAACACGCGTGTCCGTAGATTACTGTTTTTTAAAATAATAAATAAATAAAAAATGGGCAACCTTCTAAGAAAAACACCGGATCTCCGAGGCGGCGAGGCGGAGACGTTAACCTTAATATCGTTTAAAAACTCAGCAACATTTATTGGGTGGGTTTCTTCCACCATTTTGTTTTATTTCTTATTTTGAAGTGATTATCGAGACTTCAGAGATGTAAAGAGACATTGCAGCCATTTTTTTTCTTGTTCTCTGGTGGCGCTCAATATTACTTGTTTTTTTAACCAAATAAACATTTTACATTAAATAAAAACACTAAAAACTTATCCAGTTAGGTAGAAAAGTAACTTATCTTGCCTTTGGTAACATTTATTTGTTATATATTTGTTTTTTGGACAACTTTTTCGTACTTCTGTGGATTGCAATACAAACCCATTATTTACTTTCAAAAGTAAATTCATCATAACGCATTTCGATTTCTTTGTAAGCAAAGAAGACATTTTAATCTTTTGTTAATAATAAAAAAAAAGAGGGGATTATCGTGTGACCCTTTGGAATTTGAAAGCTATTAAGCTGTCGAACAGAAAGTCATCAACTGGCTTTAGAATTCTTGGCAAATCCTCATGGATTAAAATAATTAAGGTACTTATGCACTTATTCTATATATATCGTGCTGAAATAATTACGTTATTGTTTAGAAAGCCATTCTTAACATGAGGAAGGCGTTTTGTAACTAATCTGTACTTTTACCTAACAAAAAAAGATTTAAAAAAAAAACCTTTACAATGACGAGTTTTATAGGTTTTCGGAGGTGCCGAAAACGAATATAACATTTAAAAAAAGAAATAGTTTTCATGATATGAAGAAATTACTTTTTCAAAAATTGGGATCACTTTGCGGTAATATTCAAAGGTATTTTTTTTTTAGATTTGGTCCACCTCCACAATTTCCTTTTAAATGACAACTTTTAACGGTTTTCAACTATGCCGAATACGAAAATCGAATTGAAATTTTGCATAAATAAGTAGTTATCGAGATTTAAAAGTTGTATTATGCATTGTATTCTTTGGCGGCCATCTTTTTTACGCGCGTCATAAACAAATCTACTCATCTATGACTGACACTGCACTCACGTAAAAAAGATGGCCGCCAAAGAATACAATGCATAATACAACTTTTTATATCTCGATAACTACTTATTTCTGCAAAATTTCAATGCGATTTTCATATTCAATATAGTCGAAAACTTATAAAGTTGTCAATTAAAAGAAAATTGTGGAGGTGGGCCTAATCTGAAAATTTACCTATTCAAAATCAGTGTTCGGAAAAAAAAAAAAAATCAAGATACCGGAAGTGGATATTCAAAAAAAAATTTAGTTTTAACACTTGACAAAACAAAAACAAAATAAATTTATATAATCAAATAAAACTTTACAATATATAATATATATAATTAAATAAAACTTTATAATATACTAGCGAGGGGTACCCGGCGTTGCGCAGGTGTTTTTCAGGGTATGTGAAAAAAACCCGAAGCGTTGACGACGCACAGTTGGAAAATAGTAAAGTGTTAAAAAAACAAACAGGTGCGCGTTTTTGATTGACGTGACGGCGATAGGTATTCAGCAGTTACGATTTTGTGCGGGACAGTTTTGAATAAATCGGTTTGTTTGTTTTTAAAAACCCGCTCCCTGTTTATTAGGAGGAGCGAAATGAAAGCTACAGTCTGATATGACGAAGTCGACATTGAACAAACTGGCTTTCGGCCTGTGATTAGAGTCGAGTTTCGCTTTTTTTTATACCGAAAACCAAATGTAACGCGTGCCGATGCGGGAAATGTGGAATAATTAACGTTTGAAAGTCAATAAAATTAAATAGACAGGCGAGCTCCGTGGGTAATTCTGAGATATTACAATTTATAGATGATATAAAAAGTTTTAAGAAGTTGTGAACCGAGCAAGCGCTTCTCTGAAAGAAGCCTTTCGTGGACATCGAGGAAAAGCGAACATACATACACACATACATTTTCGCTTTTATATATATAGATAGAAGATAATTTATATAATTAAATAATATTTTTGTTTTGTGAAAACTAAATTAATTTTTTTTAATAAAATGTTTTATTATTTTATAATACAACTAAAATATTAATTTTATGTTTTTGTTTAAAAGTCATTTTTTTTTTTTTTTTTTGTTATTTTGTGATAACAAAAAAATGTTAAAACTAAGGTAATTTTTTTGAAATGGCTTTGTTTTTCGTGCCTAAACTCCGTTCTGTTCTGTAATCAACAGCATCCACTTCAGGTAGCTTAATTTTTTCTGGGCACTGATCTTGGACATTACCCACTTTTCTATATAAATTTCATGTACCTATTTACTATGCCTCCCCACGGGACAGAGTTAGACACCAGGGTCGTTTTTTAACGTGGAGAAAAGGTACAAAAATAAAAATTGTCTCAGTCGTGAAGGATTTCTCCTCCACCGAAAGAGAACAAGAATTTGCTCCCCCACCGAGCAAATTAGGCACAAGGCCGATTTTTAATGTGAGGAGTGAAGGGAGGGGGAAGGGAAAAAGGGGACCAGCTCCTGAGAGGTGGGAAATGGGAGCTGGTTAATGGTCAGGCATGTGGGGTTGCCCCCACATCTGGTCTTTGCTAGTCATAGCTAGTCATAGCTTGCAGCATCTGCCGGAACAGATGGTGTTTATTTGCTCCCCCACTGAGCAAATTAGGCACAAGGCCGTTTTTAATGTGAGGTAAAAACCAGCTCCCCTAAAAGTAGGCAAAAAGGGGGCACTCTGGTTACCAAAAATAATAATTGTCCCAGTATAGAGGGTTTCTCCTCCATTGACTGGTACAAATTATCTTAAGTGCAGTATCTGCCGGAACAGATACTACACTTTGATCTTGTCCCGAAGGCCAAGCTGTAATGTAACCCACCTTAAAAATCATCTTATAAAATGACTTTTAGAGGTTTTCCGATATTCTGAAATCGAATACTGCATTAAAATTTGCCACAAACAAGTAATTTTCCGAATATTAATGTAATTCCTTATGCTATTAGTAGTGACCATTTGTGTATGCACAAGCGCGCACATATTTTTGACGACAAAAGATATGGTAAAATTTGACTTTAATTGAAAATATGGTCTTTCACAGGGAATGTGGACCCTGTTTTTTTTTTTTAATGACTGCTCCCTGAAATGCACAAAAGATTTTCTTTTGCGTTCTTCGTGTATATCTCATACACTTTTTTTTTTTTTTTTTTTTAAATTTTAATTGCGTGTCTATTTTTGGAATTTTTTTTTTATTTCTTTGAGTAAATTTGATTCATACTTTTATTTTTATTTTTATACTAGCAGTTCAACTTGGCTTTGCTCCGGCCCTATGTACTGTTCATAACTTTATGTGCATATGTATATACATATTAAAAAGTTTGACTCATGTTCAGGTAACCTACATCTAAAATTTCAAGTGTTTAGACCCAAAATTGGCTGAATAGTTTGCTAGAGACAGCAAAAATCAAATTTTTGGAACTTTGACCCCTTGGCAGACAAATTTTCGACCGAAAACCGATTAAAACAGCTGGCCCTATGTCTGAATACACTTTATGTAAAATTTCAAATGTTCAGACCAAAAATTGGTTGAGTAATTTGGTGGAGAGCGCAGAAGTCAATTTTTTTTTTTTTTTTTTTTTTTTTTTAACTTTGACCCACATTTTGACCCCTTAACATTTGTTTTGGGCTCAAATCAAATTAAAAAGTTTGAAACATGTCCAAGTAACCTACATCTAAAATTTCAAGTTTTAAACCTAAAAATGGCAGGAGTTTGGTAGAGTTTTCAAAGGTTAAATCGTTGAACTTTGACCCCTTAAAAGCTAAATTTCTGGTCGAAAACTGATTAAAAAGATTACCCTAAATCTCAATACCTCTCATGTCAAAATCTCGAGTCTGTAGACTGAAAATTGACAGACTAGTTTGGTAGGGAAATGTACACATACAGACAGGCAATTTCACTTTTATAGATATACTAGTCGTTCATCCCGGCTTTGCTCGGGCCCTATGTACTGTTCATAACTTGCCCTACGTGTGAATACACTTTATGTAAGAATTCAAATGTTTAGACCAAAATTTGTCTGAGTAATTTCGTAGAGACCGCAGAGGTCAATTTTTTAAAACTTTGACTCCTTAACATATATTATTTTGGTCTCAAATCAAAATACAAAGTTTGACCCATGTCCAAGTTACCTACATCTAAAATTTCCAGTTTTTAGACCCAAATTTGGCAGAGGAGTTTTGTAAAATCTCCAACGGTCAATTCTTTCAACTTTGATCTTTTGGCAGCCAAATTTCCGCCCCAAAACTAATTAAAATGCTTGCCGCATGTCTGAATACCCGTTATGTATAAATTTCAAATGGTTAGACCCAAAATTGGCTGAGTATTTTGCTAGACACCGCAAAGGTAAAATCTTTTGAACTTTGACCCCTTGGCAGCTCAAATTTTCGACCCAAACCGATTAAAAAGCTTGCCCTATCTCTGAATACCCTTTATGTAAAATTTCAAATGTTTAGACCAGAAATTGGTTGAGTAATTTGATAGAGGCCGTAGAGGTAAATTTTTTTTTTTAACTTTGACCTCAATTTTAACATCTATTTTGTGGGGCTCAAATTGAATTAAAAAGTTTGATACATGTCCAAGTAACCTACATTTAAATTTTAAGTGTTTAGACCTTAAATTGGCAGAGGAGTTTGGTAGAGTTTTCAAGGGTCAAATCGTTGAACCTTGACCCCTTTACAGCTAAATTTCTGGCCGAAAACCGATTAAAAAGATTTTCCCAAATCTCAAGTCTGTAGACCGAAAATTGACAGACTTATTTCGTAGGGAAATGCGCACACACATTTTCACGACTAAACATTTTTATTTTTTGTTACATTTATTTTGTTCATGCACATTCAAATAATGCTTTTAGCCCCCCTTTTTGATTTTTTTTGGGGGGGGGGGGCAAATAGTACTTTAAAAAAAATTTCGTGATTAAATAAACCAATGAAAACCTTTTGTGGATGCGCTTTCAGGGAGCAGTCAGTAAAAAAAAAGAAAAAAAAAAGTTTATGCAGGGTCTAGGTTCCTCGTGAAGTACCAAAAAAATACTATTTTAAAAGGTACTTGTATAGTTTAATCAAGACATTAAAAATAAAAACCTCGAGAAAAAAACAAAAAACAAATTATATTGTACGTATCCATTATGGAATGAAGTTCTCCGTATCCAATATAGAAAGAAAATTCACTTAATTTCATCAAATAGTTTTTTGTTTTTTTTGTTTTTTTTTTTTACAGAAAAAAAAAAAAAGTTTGTTATGATACCAAGCAAAAGATTCGGTTTTTAGGAAAAAAAAGCTAGTATTAAAGATGGGGGAGGGGGTGTCGACGCTTTAAACTGAGTTATCTCCCCGTGGCATGTTAAAAAAAATTCAAAGATGGCTACCTTCAACACGCCATCATAAAAACGTGTTTTTCTGCTGTAAAAAAAAAAAAAAAAAAAAAAAAAAACTACTCGATCAAATTAAGTGAAATTTTTTTTTTTTTTTTTTTTTCGGAGATGTTCAGTCCAAAACGGATACGTACAATATAACCTATTTCGATATTTTCATTTTTTAATGTCTTGATTAAACTGTACAAGTACCATTTTAAAAAATGGCGCGGTGCCGGTACGGTACGGTACACTATACGCGCATAAGCATCGCTCGCTCTGCTGCAGTGCTCTGCATCCGCAATTATATTTTTAACTTTGAAAATACTACTTAAAAAATATAACGTTGTAAAACTCACGAGCAACGCCGTATAAAGTCCACCTATTTTTAATTTTTTTTTATGAATGAATTCGACCGTCATTTTATCGTTGGCAAAACAATATAATATAGAAGTTTCTTGTTTAAGTATTTTTAGCAGTTGTTTGATAATGGCTAATAATAATATGAAAATGTTGTGGGGGAGGGGGTGTGAGCAGAGGTGGGGCATGGACGGCTAAATGGGTTACCCAGCGCCATTTTATTTCGTGTGTCACACAGTAGAAGACTGAACAACACGGAAAGCAACGTCGTAGTTAGACATAGTACAACGCCTACTACAGGGACACAGTGTAGTAAAAAGGAGCGATTCATTGTTTCTTTTCTAGTGTTCAAAAGTTGTAATAAAAAAAAAAAAAAAAGCGCTTCTACACTATTGGGACTGAATAAAAACAATGGTATCTACGTATCCCTCGTATCTTAAAGATGATTATATCCCAAAAATACGAAAATCGATAAGGTGGAAAATTATTTTTAAAAAAATAAAAAATAGAATTTGATGAAAACGATCGTAAGACATAGATTTCAAAAGGGAGGTCATTTTCAGTTTTGATTTAAACAAAACGGCAGCAATTTTCCACCTGCTAACACGATTAAAGTTTTTGTTTTTTTTAATAATTCAGTAATTTCGACTGCATAATTTGGAAGCTAACATTGTAATTTATTAGAATTGACATAAAAAAAAATCAGTTGAAACCATTGTTTTTTGTTTTTTTTATCTGAAAACGCCATATATCGACTACAAAAATCTCATCCCAATTCTGTAGAAGCGCCAGAAAAAAAAAGGTTTTCACGGCGACATTCGTAAACTGACACATTCGGCTAAATTTTGAAGTTAAATAAATTCATTGTAAAAATCTCTTGAAAGATAAATATTACTTTTCTTAGTCTATATCAAAGATAATTAGTAAAGTCCTAAGATATTAAATTAAAAAAAGAGAAAAGAAAAAAAAACCACCTTATTTGTACAAAAAATAACTTAATCAGACCCCAAAAGCGAGAGATTCTGGCTTTGCTCAAACAAAATAAAACGAAGTCGTCCAAATCGGATTGTATGGAAGCCCAAAATGCCAGAAAGTCAAAAGACTATCTGAAAAAAAAAAAACATTGATAATACAGTATCATCAATGTTTTTGCTTGGTGCACCTGAACAATCGACCCCCCCCCCCCTTGCAAGTTTGTTTGTTTTTTTCGGCCGTTTTTCAACAATTTCTATCAAATTATTATCGATTGAACATAATGAAAAAGATATTCAAATCAGAAAATAAAAAAAAGCAAACGGCAAGATCACGCGAGAGGAGATATGCAAATAAGGAGAAAGTCACTTTAATAAGAAAGTTATTATAAAGAAAATTATAACACTTTCCCCTCCACTTGAAACAGAGATTATTATTAGAAAGTTTATAAATCCGGCCGTTGGACTGGTTTACGAGTCCTGCTAGACTCGGCGGAGAGGCAGCTCACCACTCTAAGAATCGGAAGTCTCAGACTTTAAAGGAATATGAATCTCGGGACTTGCACCAGGCAAAGATCGCAGATTTTGGGGATGTACGTCCCCAGCAGAATCCCGAGCTCGGTCTGGGTCCACATCCCCAGCAGAATCTCAAGCTCAGTCTGGGTCCACCTCCCCAGCAGAATCCTGAGGTCGGTCTGGGTCCACGTCCCCAGCAGAATCCCGAGGTCGATCTAGACCCACGTTCTCAGCAAAATCCCGAGGTTGATCTGAGTCCATGTTCTTAGCAGAATCCCGAGGTCGATCTAGGTCCATGTCCCCAGCAGAATCCTGAGGTCGATCTGAGCATGGATTTCCACCAGGATCCTGAGATCGTGGAAAACGGGCCAAGTATCTCAACGCTACCAAATCCTCCCAACCATCACAAACAGGCAATACAGTGCCAGTGGAAGAGTGCCTTTCAAAATTGAACACGCGTTCATGAGTGGTGGCATTAGTGGTTGCACATAAAGAGTGAATAGCATGTAAAACATTATGTAGAACATCCTGACAAGAGTTAAAGGGCAATCGTTGAGATTCCAAACTAATAAGATAGTGTTGCATTAGCAGTATCAGAATTTTTGTAGGAATTTTTGACACCCCTAACACGAAACTGCGAATACAATATAAAAATCTCGTAATTTCTCTGTTAAAAGTGGGTTATTTATTTTCTTTATGGATTATACTTCCAAAATAAACTATTACAGTTGTTTTAAAAGTAATAAAAATATTTTTATTTTTTTTTAAAACAGTAATGAATTTTCCGAACTCAATATTTTTCAATTTTTAAACTCAATATTTTTAAATTTTTAAAATCTATCAAAATTTTTCTATTGATTCTATTTTTACGATATTTTCAGGGTCAATGTGAAATTTTATGTTCTTTCCAATAAACCGAATATAATATTTTAGACAAACGTTTTTTTTAAATTCACCCCCCCCCATTTTCACGCCCCCCCCATTTTCACGCCCCCCCCATTTTGAAATGTCTATTAAAAAGTAAATAATTAATTTATGTTTAATAGTTTTATATATCACAAATTGAAGAGAAAAGGTCAATAAATAATATATTCAAATTTAAAACAAAAAAAAAAAATCAGTTTTTTAGAAATTTACCTGTAAAGTCCGAAGTTTAAAACCTTTTTAAAAAAAAAAAACACATTGTTTTGTTTTGTTTTTTTTTTTAAATAAAACCTTGGTCCTTACTCCTTTAATTGAAAAAAAAAATTAGGGCTTGAATTACATTTTTCGAGGAGTTATAAGCTTGGAAAGATGGGGTGGAATTATTCACTATTTTCACGAAATTTCTGACACTGCTAGTGTTGCATATAATCTATATATATAAAAGCAAAAATGTGTGTGATCATTTCGTGTATATCTTCAAAAGGCTTTTTGAGCACACGCTCCCGGGTTCGTTACTATCGCTTACAACTGTTTATATGGGTCCTATATCATAATATGTAGGATTTGGGAACGCGGGTCGTCTCTAGATTTATTTACGTCGACTTTTATGAGATTCGCACTATTTCGCTTTGTGCCCGGTTCGTCCTGCATGTTTGTATAAATACAGTGAAAAACGTTGGGTTCTCGGCTTTTGCTCTGCTTTCCCCCCTTCCCACCATCATCTGGGGTGAAGTGAAAACTAAAAATAACGATCGCGCGATGACCTCATTTAGCGTCGTCCTGTCAATCAAACCTCTTTTAGCTTTATAAGCTTTAACTTAACACGCTAATCAATTATTCTCACTCGTGGTCGAGACCGTTAAGTAGTTGGTATTGGTTTCCACCTCCGCGTCAAAGCTTCCGGGTTCAATCCCCCCTCCCGACCAAACGTTTTTTTTTTATTACTTCGCTTATTCTTTAGTTTACCCTCCCCCCATACACAGGTTTATTTATGCCATTTTTTTTCCGTTTTGGTTTTGGATTTTTTGTTTACATCGTCTTCTTTATAATATTTAAGCAGGATTATTAATTACCCCCCCCTCCATACACGCACCTACAAACCCCTGGGCAACGCCGGGTACCTCCCCGCTAGTCTATAAATATAAAAGCGAAAATGTGTGCATGTATGTATGTATGTTCGCTTTTTGTGTATGTCTGTAAAAGGCTTTTTTCGCTGGACTTCTTGGTCGGCTCATTCCTTCTTAAAACTTTTTATATGCTGTCTAAATGATAATATCTAAGAGTTACGAACGGGATCGCGTATGTATTTAATTTGCCCGACTTTCATGCGCTATTTTTTTCCACAATTTTAGATCGTTGCGTGTATCTTTCGCTTTTCAGTATAAAAAAGCGAAACTGGATTCAAATCGGCAGTTCCCGGTGGTTTCTAGAAAGCGATGTAAACGTTTGGTCAATGTCGGCTTTTTAGCATTATATCAAACAATTGCTTTCGTCTAGACACTCCCCTAATAAATGGGGAGCTGGTTTTCCCCAAAGTTGGGTAAAAACAAACAAACCGAATTGACCTCATTAAAAACTGTCCCGCAGAAAATGTTAACTGCTGACTAGCTATTGTTTACGTCATCGTAACGCTCGCATAAAATGTTAACTCCCCGACTTCCGCTTGACCTCATTAAGTCATTAGGTACGGGCACCTGTCAATTCTCTCCCTACTTAAATAAATGTAAACGTCTTTCGGTAACTCTTTCTTGCTGGCCGAC
Source organism: Euprymna scolopes (assembly GCF_053919585.1). NCBI lineage: Eukaryota > Metazoa > Mollusca > Cephalopoda > Sepiida > Sepiolidae > Euprymna > Euprymna scolopes. The sequence goes on from NC_136526.1 coordinate 8,006,007, forward strand.
TGGTTAACGTGTCATGTTTTTTTCACATTTTATTTTCCAACTTCACCCCAGGGCTTCGGGTTCAATCCTACCTACTTACCAAAACTTTTTTTAAAAGGACTTATCCTGCCTTGATAGAGTTCAAAATAGACTTTGTAGTCTTTGTGTCCTTTTCTCTTCCTTGAAATCTCTTTTTCACAGAAGAGATGTTGCAAGTTTGTCTCTGCTTTATCATTATTTTCATGACAAGTGTTCGGCTGAGCTCCAATCTATGGTCCCCCCCCCTCGCCAAACTTTCACAAGAAATACCCGTCTAGCAGAAAACACCATCAATAATTTCCCACACTCTTCATCTGTGCCTAAACCTAAACGTAGATTCCATGAACAAAGCTTCTTTCTTAGAACTGCACGCCTGTGGAATTGTCTTCCGTGTTCCTGCTTTCCAGCTGACTACAATATGGTTGTCTTCAAGTCTAACGTAAACAAGTATTTGATGAGCCGCTCCATATAAGTTAACAAATTTACCAAATTTCCATCATTAACGATTATACTTTATTGTCCAATTGTCTACTGTACACTCTTTAAGCCTTATCCTCGAGTGGCCTCTTGGCCTTGATAAGTGGTGATGCCTTCGTAAAAAAAAAAAAAAAAAAAAAACCTGACGAGGATACCGGAAGAGGGCCTTTGTAATCAATAGAAAGACGTTGAAACAGGGCAGTAGAACGGATAAGAATATGATTAGGGGAATTAAGGAATTGGGGTTTTATTTTGGCAAAGTAGGATATTCAGAAGTCACGCGCCGGACTTAATTGAATATGGCATATTTTGTGACCTTACAAAATGCCAGAAGCTTTGCACTCCAGGAGGTATCAAAGAATTATGAATTGATTTTAGTTCCTGCAAAGAAAAAAAATAGCAATACCACATGTCCGTGATTAATGTATCAGCAACAACATTTTCATTCCCAAGACGGTGTTTAATCTTTATATATAGAAAAGCGAAAATGTGTGTATGTATGTATGTATGTATGTTTCTATGTATGTATGTACTAGCGAGGGGTACCCAGCGTTGTCCGGATTTTTGGAGGTGTGTGTGTGGGGGGGGGGTTAAAAAAAAAAGTAAGTATGAGGATCGAACCTAAACCGTTGAGGCAAAGTTGTAAATTAAAGTGCGAAAAAAAAAAAAAAAAACCTGCGACGTTAACGATTGCCCCACCGCGAGATGCTAACGGAAACACGTTTGAATTTATTTAATTACTTGGATTTAGCAGGTGCCCGTTTTAATGAGTTAATGAGGTCAAGTTTGACTGCGGGATAGTATTCATTTACTGCTGAACGCTTCCCCCCCCCCCAAGATGTTATAGGAAAAAGACTAACCCACATGCGGTGAGCGACAAATATTGAATATTTATCTTCCCGAAATCGAGCAAATTAAATAGACAGGCGAGCTTCGTTGTTAACTGTGAGATATTATGATTTATATGTGATATAAAAAGTTTTAAAAAGTTGTGAAGCGAGCGACCACTTCTCTGAAAAAAGCCTTTTGTTGACATACAGAAAAAGCGAACACACATACATATTCGCTTATATATATATATATATATATATATATATATATATATATATATATATATATATATATAGAGAGAGAGAGAGAGAGAGAGATGTATGTGCGTTTGTATGTCTCGCAAAAACTTTTGACACGGGTCATGGATTTTCACGAGATTGATATCATTTTAAAGCTCGATCCTTCGTCAGACAAATATCGAAAAATTGGCCAAAAACATTAATCCCTTCACCCTAAAATCATCAGTTTTCTACAGGGAGGGGTCAGCAAAAACCGTCCTCTCATGACAAGTTAGCTTCTACGCATGCGCAAATAACGTCGGAACATGATTTACTTTAAATATTAAAAAAAAAAAAAAACAATCCAATTTCGTCAACGTCGTCTTAGCTCAGTTGCTTAGAGGGCGGTCTCATTATCTAAAGGCTTTGGATTTGAATTGTGGTGTGAGATGTCTTTTTTTTTCTTTTTTTTTCGATTTTTAAAGGTTTAATATAGAAACAGGGTTATTTAAGCCATTTTTTACGTTCTATGTTTTTTTTTTTTTTGGTTTTTATTTTTAAGCTTTTTTAAAGTTTTAACGTTCGTTTTTCGGGGGGGAGGGGTCCATCATATTCGCGTTTTTTTTTTGTTTTTTTTTTCCGATTTTTACATTTAACATCGTTCGTTTGCCTTACGTTAGTTCATTTTGGGCCTTTTTTTTTTTCGATTTTTTAAAGTTTTAACATTTATTTTATATAAAATATTTAATAATTTACTATTTAAAAATATTTACTTCGCTTATTCTTATGTTTTGATTACCCCCCCCCCCGCCCAAGCACACACAACTCTAAACACCCGGGCAACGCCAGGTACTTCCTGCTAGTATCATATATAAAAAAAAAAACAGTTTTCATCAAATGGAAATGGAATCACATCGTCTTTTCTTGACAGACAATTTTATTGTTCCACTTTGTAATAAATTAAGCTAACTCTGCCTTAGGTTTGAGGTTTCATTCGAAAATAAATTCAGTTTAGTTAAAATTCTGTCATAGTTACACATAGTACGACTACTCAATTTTTTTTTTTTTTTTTTTTTGTACCTTTTCTCCACGTTAAAAAACGACCCTGGTGTCTAACTCTGTCCCGTGGGGAGGCATTGTAAATAGGTACTATAAGGACACGGTGTAGTAAAAAGGATTCATTTCTTTTCTAGTGTTGTATCATTAATATATTTTTTGTTATTTTATTGCGGACTATTATCCTCATCTTTCTTAGTTGTGGTTTCATGATGTTTCGGCCAACTATTCCTCTGGCCTTCATCAGGTGATAACCGTGACGGATAGGAACTCCGAATCTCTGAACTGCATTCTCATCAATTACTGCCATCCATAATTGTCATCTCACCACGATTTGGCCAAGTAAGCCTCTGGCCGGCTTTGGGTAGGATTGAAACCACTATCTTCAGACAATTCTCACCTGGAACTGTAGGGATTCAACGTCTCTATCCATGGTGAGACGACAACAACTATGGATGGCAGTAATTGCTGAGAATGCAGTTAGGAGAGATTTGGAGTTCCTATTCCGTCGCGGATACCACCTGACAAAGGCCAGAGGAATAGTTGGTCGAAACGTTGTGAAACAACAACTAAGAAAGATGAGGATAATAGTCCGCAATAAATAAATTAATAAATAATACTCATCTCAATAATGAATTCCAATTAAGAAATATATATGTATTTCTTGTTCTTTTTTGTTTTTTTTTACAGAAAAATAAAAATTAAATTCCAGTTTAATTTGTTCCAGTATATGTCAACAGCGTCGAAAAATATTGTCATAAAAGTTCATGGTAAATTCATAGATTAGCACTCTCAGCTAATTTTTTTTTTTTTTTTTTTTTTACAAGGTGGTCACCACTAATCAAGGCCCGGAAGCCACTCAGGGATAAGGGTTATTGAATGTACAGTACGTTAGTGTGGAGATTTAATAAAGTGTCTACTTAAAGGGGCGGTTCATCAGGAATTTGTTTATGTTGGACTTGAAGACATCCAGGTTGTAGTCAGTTGGGAAGCAGGCAGACGGAACAGAGTTCCACAGGCATGCACTTCTAAGAAAGAAGCTTTGTTCATGGAATCTATGTTTTGATTTAGGCAAAGATAAAGAGTGGGGAACATTTTTGACAGTGGTTTCAGCTAGACGGGTGTTTTTCGTAAAATATTGGCGAGGGGGGGGGGGGACGAGAGATTGGAGCTCAGCCGAGCGCCTGCCATGGAAATTACGATAAAACAAAGATAGGCTCGCAACGTCTCTTCTGTGGGAGAGAGGTTGCAGGGAAAAGAAAAGGGCATCCTCCACTAAGCCACGAAGTCTATTTTGTACTCTGTCAAGGCAGGATAGGCTGTTTTTAGCAGCTCCTACCCAGATATAGCAGCAGTATTCCATCCTTGGGTGTACTTGGCTTTTATATAGATAGAGAATTGCATCAGTAGTGAGATATCTTCTGGAGCGGTAGAAGGATCCCACCATCTTTCCAGAGACATTGGCAACAGACTTGATGTACATGTTCCATTTCAGATCAGGAATAAAGGTCAAGCCCAGAAGCTTGTCAAAACATGGGTCTTCTCCTAGACGAGAGACATCCATTTCAGTTGATGCCAGATGGGGATCAGAGCGTTGATGATGTAAAGATAGGAGTTTGGTTTTAGATGCATTAAAAGGTAACCAACCACGTCTTCCCCCACTGAACCACGCGCTCGAGATCAGAGGAGAGAGAATCAGAGAGAGCATTGTCATTTACAGCCTTTGATGTGTTGCCGTAGATGGTCGTGTCAGCAGCATAAATGTCAAAGAATGATTTAAGTATGTGTTTAGGGAGATCATTGATGTAGATCAGGAAGAGAGTTGGGCCAACGATGAACCCCTGAGGGACTCCAGCATTAAGACTGCAGGCCTCTGATTTTTGTCCATCGACCACTACTCTTATGAGCTTATCAGAGAGAAATGATTTAATGATTGAGAAAACATTTCTAGTTATACCATAGCTGGAAATCTTGTGAAGTAGGCCTTTATACCATACGTTGTCGAAGGCCTTTGATATGTCAAGAGCAATTGCCCGAGAAAGGAAGCCTTTGTCAAGAGATTCGCTAATCCTATGAGATATAACCGTTAGCACATCTGCGGTAGATCTTGCAGAACGGAAACCATATTGCGTGTCACTAAGAAGGTTATTTCTACTGAGGTGGTTGACTATTTCTTTATTTAATATGAATTCCAGCAACTTACTCATGACACACAGGAGACTTATTGGTCTGTACTGAGAGGGAGATGACTTATCACCTGAATTCTTAAATACAGGGCATACTGATGAGGTTTTCCAGGGTGTTGAAAAACACTTCTTAAGGCAACGCTTAAACAGTTCTGGAAGTATGGGAGCAAGTTCTGGTTGAAGCTTTTTTAACACTATAATTGGGATGCCGTCAGGGCCAGTTTAAAGGTGTTGAGGTTAGGTAGCAATTTATTTTGCCTTTGGTAACAATCATTTTATATATATATATATATATAATTTAAAGGAGATTAGAATAATAGTCTAAAGAGCTAAGTGTATTTTAATGTAATAGTGAAATTACTAGTTTAATTAAAATACAGGAAATGCTCGTTGTAATTTAGATATATAATAAGCTCGATAGTTAAATGTCCTAGAGCTAATTCAATATTAAGTAATGTGATTTATAATTTAAAAGTTTTAAAATTTTTTAAATTTAACAATCAAAATTTAATTAAATTAAAAATCAGTTTCATAAGAAGGAACAACAACAAAGTCAATTATCTGTACGATCGTTTCGGAAATCCGTGCTTTTTATTTGTGGTATACATGAAGTCACGTAGAATAATTATACATAGTTTTTTTGGTAAGCACGGTCTCCTCATCAGCAAATTTAGGAGGATTTCTATTGAATTGAAAAGACACCAAAAATAAACCTAGCATTAAAAGTAAGGCAGATGAATCTGAAAAATTGAAGTAAAAGGTTTGGATATAAAATTTATAAGAAAATTAATAAGAAAATTTGTATAGGTTAGAGATAGAAATGAGTAGAAAAAAAAAATATATTTTTGAATTTACATAATAAATTTGATTTAAAAATATATAGATATATAATTACCTTTTGGTTTTTCTTTTTTTGAAATCAGGAACTGTATTTAAAGTAGTCATTTAGATGTTTGCTATAGCTTTTTATTTTATTGAATGATGAATTTTAAAAGGGCGACGCTCGTGCAGTAAATTGTTTCCGTTAGCGTATTTTGATTTAGAGACGCTACAGTTAATATCTATAGAGAGAGAGTTTTTTTTTTTTTTTTTTGCAAGTTTTTAAGGGGAGATAATTGTCATGGCTTTATTTATTATTTGATTTACGAGTCTAAGGGCGGTAATTGGTTTAACTTAATTTATTAAAAAAAAAAAAAAAAATCTATTTTTACTAATGAGTAATTTTTAATAATTTAAGGTGGTTTATATTTATCAAATTTAAACCAACGTTTATGATTACACGATAGAAGCTCGTGTCTTGAATTTACTAGTTTGGTTGTGCTTTTTATATCTTCATATTTTAAAATTTTTAGGGTTTCTTTTGTACATAATGTACAAAATTTATCTCCTGGTTTATATGATTTGCAAGTCTCAATTATTTGCCATTTTAAGTTGAAAGAAATATTGCTATTTTTTAGTTGCCAAATATAGTTGGATAGAGTAGTTTGGTTTGATAGAGAGTTATTTTTAAAAGAATGTTTGTGCGTTGAAATTCTATGTTTTATTGGGCCAGATGTGGAACCAATATATATTACCTCTTGATTATTATGATTATTTTCCGTTAGGTCTATTGTTGGATTATAATGTGGTGGGTTGGTTAATAATTGATCGGTAGATTGATTTAAGTTGGTGTTATTATTTAATCTGGTAGTTGAGTTATGGCTGTTGATAGGTTCTTGTATATTTGGAGTTTTTGATACTGTGCAGCTATAGATAACATTTTTAATTTTACATGAGCCTTGTAGGGGACATTTATTTTTTCTTCTACAGTTACAGTCCGATGTATTTTGTATAGTTGCATTTTGTAGTTTATTAATTTTATTATTATTAGAGCTAATTATTTTCTGATGAAGGTTAGGCATAGTAGAGTAAGAGACTTTAATTGTGTTCTTATTGAAAATCTTATTATATCTATGGGGGGCTTTAAAGTTCTTATCTAATATTTTAAAAAAAACAATCACTTCTATATGTCCACAATCAATCAAACCACCCTAAATCAATATTAAAATCAATAGTTCCCAATATCGCTCTAAGAATTTCTAGACTGTCTTCTACTAAATCAATATTTACCAAAAATGAAAAATACTATGATGAAGCCCTTAAAAACTCTGGATATAATTCACAAATTAAATTCATAAATGAAAATGATAGAAACATAAACTGCATTAAAAATAAACCTATTAAGAGCGTAATAACATATAATATGGCAATGTCTTCCCGTATACGAGTTAAGAAAAATAACCAGGAGACAAAAAAAGATAAAACCAAACTAAAAATATTAGATAATAATATAAATAAACAACAAACTAAAACCCGCAAACGTAAGAATAGACACAAGGAGATCCTATGGTTCAACCCCCCGTATTCCAAAAACCTAGAAACAAACATAGCTAGAGAATTTTTTAAAATATTAGATAAGAACTTTAAAGCCCCCCATAGATATAATAAGATTTTCAATAAGAACACAATTAAAGTCTCTTACTCTACTATGCCTAACCTTCATCAGAAAATAATTAGCTCTAATAATAATAAAATTAATAAACTACAAAATGCAACTATACAAAATACATCGGACTGTAACTGTAGAAGAAAAAATAAATGTCCCCTACAAGGCTCATGTAAAATTAAAAATGTTATCTATAGCTGCACAGTATCAAAAACTCCAAATATACAAGAACCTATCAACAGCCATAACTCAACTACCAGATTAAATAATAACACCAACTTAAATCAATCTACCGATCAATTATTAACCAACCCACCACATTATAATCCAACAATAGACCTAACG